>NC_134882.1:49449216-49479216 GCF_041734735.1 Babylonia areolata | reverse complement strand
GGTTATTTTTAGGGTCTTTCTCAGAAACACTGCCTTGTCCTACATTGGTGCACCATGTACTTTTCCACAGTTGATTGTGCGGTGATTGTGATGCTTTACGTGCAGTACAACGAGTTCTACGTGTGATTCTTTTTAAGAGCAATCGGGTCCATTGTCAGGTGACTGTTTCAAATAAACTGAAGATGGGTCATAATCGAGGGAGAGATCCTGGTGAAATGTAATCATTTGTGTCCTTTGTGTCTTTCTTGTATTGTCGGTTTTTTCGTCCCTTGAGACCCTTTCGCCCCACCCACTTTCTTTTCCGGCCATACGGGGCAGTGAATTCGTGTGCACTGTGTCACGGGCTTGGCATAGGAAGGCGAGGCCTGATCCTCTCCTTCCGCCAATTCAACCTTCCTCATCCGAAGTCAGGTATTTATTCACCAAACTTAGTGTCGAAAGGAGGCGTCGAACCCTGATCGCTGGTGAACACTACTGTGTTTCTGGGCACAACGCCTAACCGATTCTGCCGCGGTGCTTCCATAACATTTCACCTTGAATTCATTCTGTCTGGTTGTCTTTTAGCTGGTCAGTCTGCACCCAGCGTACGTTGTCTGTGTCAATTGCTGGTCAAACTGTTGTTCCTCACGCATTAGTTGTACATATCTTAGTGTTTGACCGTTCTTGCCGACTCAGTGATACACGAGTTTCCATTGTGGAGGTTTCAGGATTTGTTGTTGTTGTTGTTGTATTGTTAGCTTTTTTTTGCACGTCGCGTTGAGAACAAAGTTGAACCGGTGAGTCCGACTTTGGGTGCCGGGAAAGGCATGGATAACAACAGTAAATAGAAGCAACTATCTTCATATAAAAGTTGCACAACTTTAATTCAGTGTTGACGCACTGACGTTTAACTTATTTATATGGAGAGAGTTACTTCTCTTTACTGTTGTTTAATACTTTTCTCTCCTAGCCACATTGATCTTTTATCATATGTATGTATATAAGTATGTATATATGTGGACGGAGAATCCCACTGTGTTGCTGCCAGAGGAAGCTCATTATCATGGAGCAAAACTCGTTCTCTTCATAGCACATACAGCCTGATTTTAGAATACGTTTGCACAGCGTTCCCTTTCGTGAGCAGCAAAGGGCAGAAAGCGAAACCAGCACCACATCGATCATACTGCGAGGACAGTTACCGACAACTTTTGAGTGAATTGCCAAGTTTATGAATAATATCTTGTGGATATCACGATCAGCAGCAAACTTGAAACGCACAATATCTGTTTCTTTCATTGCAGCTTTGGACACGCTCTGTGTCCCTAGAGAAACATGCAGATTCATGTTTTGGATTAAAGGGAAAGCGTGTATTGATATTATATATGATATATAGCTGTACTTTTGATTCGGTCATATTCAGGGTGATATATGGGTTTATGATCGTTGGCCTGTGGCAGACATTGAAAATTCACTCCAAGACATGCGTTATTATGGCAGGGTATACACTAATCAGTTGCTGTTTGACATCATGACATGCATGAGTAAATTCTGCAGTGCGTATGAAACAAGTACGGTTTAAAAAAAAAAAAATATATATATATATATATATATGTATGTATGTATACCATATCCAGTGTGTGAGAAGATTTGTTTTGCTTTTTACCATTCGCTGTTTAGAAGTGGTCAGCGACGAGCAATGGCGTGGGTTGGAATCCCACCAGAGGACCCATTGTGAATGTAATCCTCAGACGGGTTCCTAACCAGATACTAGCGTAGGAAGGGCCCACACGGGATGATTGGAATTGCAGAACATCACCCGCTTCATATGTTTGTCCTTGACAGAAAAGATGTGCTCCGAAACTTTCCTTAGTAACACTGCAGGTGTATGATTGAGTTCCGTTGACCCCAGGATACGTTATGAAAGAAATCGTAGGGGGCATCCGTGTTACTTGATCAATCTCAAATTCGAAATCGACTGTTGTGGCATTATTCTCGCCCACTGCCAGGAACATAGAGAAAACCTGTCCCAAATGACGAAGCCTTGGAGACCCGCTGTTTCAACTGCCCTTTCTCTGGGTGAACCCGCAATTGAAAAGATGTTGCGAGGAGAGGAACCGCGCGCATGTTGAATCAGAAACGAACATTGAAAACTATCGACGTGGATCGACAGTAGTGCAGGCGTTCCTTCGGTGGGTGGTCCAATGGCGACGATTTGTTTCCTTGTATACTGCTGGTGCTGGGACATCCATATGACCGCCCTGGGTTTGTCTGTTCAAATGGGAGTTCGGGGTTCAGCGAAGTTAAGGCAACAGTACCACTGACATGACATTCCCTGAATTCTTTTGGGAATTGGCACAAGGCGGTAGCAACCACGTTCGCCCAAAGAGGAGATACTCAAAGAAAACAGCCTCAAGACCTCAAATGGGCAAAACCTCAACTATGTCAGCTAAAGACTGCTGCTGATGACAGTAGTAAGTTGTGTGCCCTTAACAAAATGTAGTGAGGACTTTTCGAGGGAGACGGAATATATGTTCGCTGAGAACTCAAACCTGTGTCACAACGTCTGTTCCCTTTGATCTCTCTCTCTCTCTCTCTCTCTCTCACTCAGTCTGTGTGTGCTTTAGATGAATTGAGAAACAGCGAGCGATCGAAAAAGGGGGGGGGAGGGTGCGGGGGGGAATTGGGAAATTGGGACACAGAGACAGAGTAAAAGAGACAGTGAAATACGCAAAGAAATACTCAAAGCACACAATTGTTTCACGCGATGGCCAGAAAAGCGGAAAGCACTCTTTATATGTGGGTCATACCTGTTTTCTGTCCCGGAAAGTAATCAGGCATTCGATAAAGTGCTTTATTCTATGATCAACGTGGATTTTCTACAACGTTTTTTGCCAGGGTCATCCCTTTTGCTGCCGTGGGTTCTTTCACTTGTGCTCTGTGCATGCTGTACAGGGAATGTCGGTTTGTCGTCTCATCCAAATGGCTAGCACGCAGATGACCGCGAAACCGAATGGGATATTCCCGTGAAGGTTCGAATCCTGCTCACAGCGACTGCTTTTATGGAGGAAGGTGGCAGAATGGCTAAGACGCTCATCTGCCAATATAGAGTCCGTCAGGGCCTGAGTTCGATTCCAGCTTTCGCCCTTTCTCCTAGGTTTGATTGGAAAGTCAAACTGATTGTCTAGTCATTCGCATGAAACAATAAACCGAGGTTCCTTGTGCAGCACGCACTTGGCGCACCGAAAAAAAGACCTATGGCAACGAAAGCGTTGCCCTCTGGCACAATTGTGTAGAACCAATGCACTCTGATAGGTACACAAATATATTCATGCATTCAAAGCCTGACTAAGCGCGTTGGGTTATGCTGTACTGGTCAGGCATCTGTCTAGCAGATTTGGTGTAGCGTATATGGATATGTCTGGACGCAGTGACGTCTTCTTGAGAAATTGAAAAGCAGTCGACCTCGTGGAGTAGAATAAAACTCCTGGTCCATATATGGAACTCAAACCCGTGGACACTTGCTTCCAAGTCAGGTGCGTTACCACTAGCCCGCTGCACACAGTGATGACGCCTCATTGAATTCACATGACAGAGACAGATCGGTTTTGCCTGTCTTCACATCCTCTGCTCTATTGTCTCTACCACCACGCATAGTAACCACGGAAGCGCCCACCATGCGTACCTGAGAGCGACCCACACGAATGTATGAATGCACACACATCGAACTTGTGAGAGCAGCGTCCCTAAATGAATTACTTGGGAGCGATGGTCAGCCGCCCCATGACGAGTTAACAGGGGACGGAACTGCGGTTGTGTCAGGCAAAACGGATTGCTCTTTTCTTTAAGAGAGAATACCATTGTCCCCCATTTTCTTGTCTTTGGCGGGATCCTTTACGGTGTTCACCCTGGCCCCTGGCCTCTCCCGCACTCCCAGTTCACACACACACACACACACACACACACACACACACACACACACACACACACACACACACACACACACACAGAGTGAGAGAGAGAGTGAGAGAGAGAGAGGAGAGAGAGAGAGAGAGAGAGAGAGGAATTTATTACATCTAGTTTGGGGGGTGTTCTCCTTCACCGAACGAACCATTCCCGCCTGTAGTTGATCAGTCGTTCGATTCTTGAAATAATCATTTGATCCAACCTGCACCATTGTCCTTGCCCGTTTTTGTTTTGTTGTTGTTTTGTGGTGCTTTCCCATGTAGCAGAATAGAAACCTTTACGTGAGAATGGATGGTTTGATGAGATTTTTTACATTTTTGCTTACGTCTTCATTGTCCACTGCGTGTTTCCCTGATCTGTGGACGCATTCATTTTCTGGTCTGTCAACATATTCGTTTTCGGGTCTGTTACCGCGTTCATTATGGTCTGTCAGTACGTTTATTTTCTGGTTGTCAAGCCTTCCCAACTAACCAGCACACTAGGAAAGCCGCCGCCATGATGGATGACGTCAAAGACGGTTATGGGATGATGGGTAGCAGGCTTCATCTGGCACTAACGCCCCCTTCAGCCGTGAGAGATGTGGTAATATGTTGTCGTCTGGAGTTGTTGTTATTAGTTTGATGGAGAAATGGAAAACTTGGGATGAAGAGAATGGTGTAAGAGTGAGAATAAATCAGGAGCTGATGGTGGTGAAGAAGGGAAGTGGGAAGATAGAGAGGGACAGAGACAGAGAGAGACAGAGAGAGAGAGAGGACCACTAGCCTAGGCACACGGTCGGTTTCATGCGGCAGTCAGGAAAAAAATCATTATGTGTGTGCCTAACATATTCCTTTTCTGTCATGAGGAAATCAAAATAGGCGTTGGACAAAAAAGTCGCCTGAGACATCGTCCGTGGAGGTTAGAGCTGCACCACTTTTCTACATGTGTGTGACTTGTCACTGTGGAGACGGCTGATGAGTGGACAGGGCCACTGAGGACCGTGACGAGGGCATCAGTGGGCAGGAGCTGCCTCACACAGTGGAGAAGCCTCATTGGATTTGCATGACAGAGACTGATTGGTTTCATCAGTCTTTGACATTCCCTGCTTTCCCCCCGTTTCCCCAAGGGGATAGTAACCGCGGAAGTATTGACCATGTGCATGTGTGAACACACAAACCTGCACTTAACGGCAAAAGTCTCACAGTTCATAGCCTTTTACGGCAATCACGGTAATGAATTCATACACACTGTTTCCGGGGTTCAACATCGGAAGGTGGGTCGCAATCTTCTCTTTCTGCCATTCTAAACTTTCGCAACCGAAGTCAGGTACTCACTCACACCCCAGCGGGGCGAGGACAGCCAGAGTATAGTACCTTTCCCAAGGACACAGCACTGTGCCGAAATGGCTCCTCGACCTCAGTAACCTCAGCGGATAACTCTCCCCGAAACATAATTGAATCGCCTCCATTTTCTGTCTTTGAAAATTTCCTTCCCAACCCTTTTCCACTTCATGCCCACTTCCCGATTTTTTTTCTTCTGATGATAGGTTAAAAGAATAGGCAATGCCTTAAATCTTAATCCATGGAAAAAATGTTTCGAGTTCTTATATTTCTTAGTCTCAATCCGTTTGCATCTCCCTACCCCCTCCTCACACACACACACACACACACACACACACACACACACACACACAGAGACACACACACACACACACACACGCACGCACGCACGCACGCACGCACGCACACACACACACACACACACACACACACACACACTATTTCTCTCGCAGCATCCCTTCTCCCTCCATTGCTCTATATATGTCATTCATTATGTGCTTGAGAGAGAGAGAGAGATGGACAGATGAGGGAGAGAGAGAGAAATATAACGTTACATATATTTCTGTTTGTTCTGCTTCACTGACTAAACCACTGTGGTTTGTGTAGCGGACTCTGATCAATCGTCCGATTTATCAGCTGCCTTGTTATGAACCGTATTAATTCCTGAAATAATCTTTTAATCCCACGCACCATTTCTTTAAGCGTTTCTTTAAACTTTGTTTACTTGTTGTTTGTGAATGTGCGTTTCTGTTTCTTTGTGTGTATCTTTGTTGCTTTCAGTCTGTAGTTGGCTGAAATCACTGCGCTAGCTGCGTTTTTCTTATATTTCTTTTTGTAATACCACCTTGATTTGCCGAGCTTGCTCTTTCTGGGAGGAAGGATACAATATTTCCTGGGCAGCACGTAAAAAAACTATATCATGATGAACTTCTCTCTTTTTTTCTTCTGTTTTTTCTTTCTTGCTTACGTCTTCGTGTTTACTGCTGTGGACGGGTTCTTTTTTCTGGTCTGTTATCACGATCATTGTGGTCTGTTTCGTTTCTGGTTGTCGAGCCTTTTCATCTAACCAGCTCAAACTAGAAAAAGCCGCCGCCATGATGGGCGATGATGGGTAGCAGGCTTCAGCTGGCACTGACACCCCCTTCCCCCGTTGTCTGGAGTTGTAGTTAGTTGTTTTGTGAGGGCATGACAAACTTGGGGTGGAGAGAGTGATGTAAGAGTGAGGTTAAACCAGGAGCTGATGACAGTAGACAAGGGCTAGGGGTAGAGAGAGAGGGGGGGGAAGCGTGGGGGGTGGGGGGTGGGGCGGGTACTAGGTGAGAGAGAAAGACGTAGGGAGGCAAAGAGAAAAATAGAGATGGCGACAGAGGAACAGAGAGAGAGGGGGAAGATGGACTGACACTGTTTTATTGAACAGTCCACAGCCCCTTTCAATGGGGGTTCTTAACTCACTCAGTACGGCCAGTCCTCTCTTCTCCTCTACACAGACCCCTCGGATGTCCAGTGGGTGCCTGAATGACCCAGCCTTTAGCTTCCGTCGTCAGAATTGTGGTTTTCTTTGTCAACAATTACCTCTTCAGTATAAGAGCCTTCTGATTGCAATATTTTAATGATGGTAATTGGGGTGAAACGCTGTTAACGTCGTCTCTTTCGCCATTCGTATGGAGAGAGTTAATCGACAGATATATCGCTTATAATTGTAATGAAAAACACAGAACAACATACATAAATGAAAGAGACAGACAGAAAGAGACAGAGACAGAGACACAGAGAGACACAATATATATATATATATATATATATATATCGTTTCAAATTAAATCCACGTGTCATTCAATTATGTAACTAATTGTCTTAAAACTGATTCTTTCTTCATGGCTGCCAGCCATTTTGAAGGATGAAATAGTCACGGTCAGTGATGGCAGTATACTACTTGCTCCACAGCCAGCCTTAAGTTTTAAGAAGAGCAAACAAGGAAATAGTGTTTCCATCTGAAGAACGTCTATGCACATGAACACACATATCCACTTACTCATTCTTCGCCTCTTTCTTTATGTTCCTATATCTATCCCCCTATCTCTCTCTCTCTCTCTCTGTCTCTGTCTGTCTGTCTGTCTGTCTGTCTGTCTGTCTGTCTCTCTCTCTCTCTCTCTCTCTCTCTCTCTCTCTCTCAGACCCCTCCATACACAGACACAGACATGCACACCCACACACACCCACCACACACACACACACACACACACACACACACACACACACACACACACACACACACACACACACACACACACACACCCACCCACACACCCACACACACACACACACACACACACACACACACACACACACACACACAAAGAGAGAGAGAGGGGGAGGAAACGAAACGAAATTTTATTTTACCAGGGTAATGAGATAAGCAAAACATATGCTTTGTTCCACCCAACCCTGAGAGAGAGAGAGAGAGAGAGAGAGAGAGAGAGAGAGAGAGAGAGAGCAAATATGTTTCTTCCCCTTCTCATGCATCAGGTAGTAAATAACATCTTCTGGCGACACCCCAGGGGGGGATCCCCAATGGATGAAGACATATCATGATGAATTCCCCCACACAGGATCAGTGACAGAAGGAGCCGCTACAGATTTCATCACGTCGAACATCACCGATAGGCATTATTTTATCATCGATCGTTGTGCAAGTGAGGTATTGTAAACCGGAAGGAATGCGGCCGAGGTACCCGTGAAAGGCATATCATAAGCACAATGGTTTCCTCTTACTCGCTGAGAAAAGTGCATTACTTTTCCTTTTTCAATTGACGCAGAGTTTGAAAACTACTCTTCCGTGCACGAAACTCGTTTTTTAAAATTATTTTCTTTATCTTTATAACCATTCTTAACAAATGGTGGATCGGAATGACTTAGAAACATGTATTCATTTCCATTGTGGTATTTCAGGATTTTGCCGATGGACTGAAGCTGAAGCATAGACTGGTCGCATTTTCATTGTAAAACAGAACACTTGCAGACCGGAAAGAAGAGAGAGAAAAGTTGTGTTTCGCTGCGACAACGTGCTCTCCCCGTGGAGAGCAGCCCGAATTTCCCGCAGATAAATGTATTGTGACAAAAAGTAAATCAGTATGATACGATACGATACGATGTGGTGTGATGCGATGCGATTTGATGCGATCCAATACGATACTGATTCATAATTTCGCTTTGATGTTGAAATGAACACATAGATTGGAACCATTTTTAAATGTTTCTGCTCCGCTCCTTTCACAAAGAAATATGTTGTGATATGTGCACAGTGTCGTCTTTTATAATTATGTAGTTGGGAACAACCATTAATCATGCTCAAAGGCTTTGATATCTCAAAATTATCAACAAAATGCTCAGCAGAAAATAAACTAAAATATTATCTTGTGTACGAGTGAATGCGACTGTGATTATACATGTGTGTTTGTGAAGATCGTGTTTGTGTATTAATGGGACCCTGTCTGCTGCTGCTCCATGAAAACTTTTTTTTTTCTTTTTCTCTCACCGTGCATTCACTCCAACCGGACAACCACAATGAAATAAGTTTAGTTTATTAGAAGAAAAAGACTCTGCTCTAGCCAGTACATACACGTATGGCACTGACTAACCCATCAGACGACAAGGACACTGGACACGCAAACTGGAGAAGGGGATGTGTCGGACAAGGTGGCGTCACTGCATTCGGACAAGTCCATATACGCTACACCACATCTGCCGGGCAGATGCCTGACCAGAAGCATAACCCAACCGCTTAGTCAGGTCTTGAGTGCATGCGTACATATATATATATATATATATATATATATGTGTGTGTGTGTGTGTGTGTGTGTGTGTGTGTGTGTGTGTGTGTGCCCAGCAGAATGGAATTTTGTCTACAGAATTTTGCCAGAGGACACCTCTCTCGTTGTAATGGGTTCTTTTTCAGTGTGCCAACTGAGTACTGCACACGGGACCTTGGTTTATCGACTCATCCGAATGACCAGACGCTCAGTTCAATTTTCCAGTCCAACGTGAGAGAAAGGGCGAGAGGGAGATTCGAACCCAGACCCTCACGGACTGTATTGGCAGATGAGCTTCTTAATCATTCTGCCACCTTTCTCCGGAGGGGCAAGAAACGAGGAAAAACGAATAAAAGGTCCCTACCCTTTCTTTCTTTCCGAGAACAAGCAAAGAAGGCTGACGTCAGATATGTAACGTCGTTGATCGCTGTCCACCCGCGTTTGTCATGGGAATGTCGGCATGCACAGTCACACTGCTATCATAAAGCAGTTTCTTTCCCCCTTTTTTTGTTCTTTTTCCGGGGTTCTTGTTACGTACCGAGGACTGACCCTATGACTGCACTGTCATGTTGCGCTGTATTTCTTGGAGAGAAAAAGGGAAAGGAAGGGAGGGGGTGGAGGATTGGGGTTTGGGTGGGATGGGGGAATTGGCCGAATCACCACCAGTCAGCTTCCATTAAAGTCACAGCGGGTTTGCAGCGGGGCGCAGTGTGTGGAAGATGAGATTGCATTGTCTGGGGTTGGTGATTGGTTTGGATAGCTTAGTATGACGCCTGCAGCAGATATGTGTAAGGGAAAAAAGTCATCTGGAATTTGTTTTTGTTTCTTTTCTATTTTCTTTCTCAAAAGTTGTCTCCTTTTCGTTTCTTCATATCTCAATATCAGTCCATTAGTAACTCTGTCTTTTCTTCAACTGGCATCCCAAATACATATATGCCTATGCTCATTCACGTATATACAGGCACACGTGCACACACACACACACACACACACACACACACACACACACACACACACACACACACACACACACACACACACACACTCTCTCTCTCTCTCTCTCTCTCTCTCATGCACACACACACACACTCATACACACACACACCCACACACGCGCGCGCGCGCGTGCACACACATGCACACACACTCACATACAGACACACGGGTGCGCGCACGTGCACACACACACACACACGCGCGCGCGCGCGCGCACACACACACACACGCACACGGGGAGAGAGAGAGAGGCGGTGACTCCAAGCGGAATTCTTAAGGTGAGAGAGAAGTTGGATTAGATAGCACACACATAAATGAAGAGAGAGAGAGAGGCAGAGAGAGAGAGAGAGAGAGAGAACGCTTAATTTAGTGCTTCTGTCGAATATTCCTTGCAATTTTATTTTTCCTTTTCAAAATCCCTCATAACCACATCACATCACCACAACATAAGTTTGCGTGTTTGCCAGCATTAGTTGCAGTATGTCGTAGTCGTCGTAGCTGTAGCAGTAGACGAAGACGTAGGAGTGGGAGCAGCAGTATGGAAGTAGTGGCAATACTTTTATTTCAATTCTATTTGAATGTAGCAACTGATTTGTTTTAATGGTTTGTTTCATTCCACGTTAGTTTTATCCATACTTAGTGTGGGCTTACCAGGCCTGACCAGTGCATGGGGTCTATTGCTTAGGTCAGGCTCTTCTTCCCATTGTGTTTTTCAAAGCAGATGTGCCTTCTGAGAAGAAAACACCAACATGATATATGGATCATTCCGCACTCTTTGATGACGCCTCGATGCTGAAACTGCAAATGTAGAAGTGATAGTAGTAGTGATGTTCCCCTTTTAAGACACTTTCTCTGCATTTCCATGCATGACACATCACTTTACACGTTAAATAACCCCAATGAAATATGTATGTCAGCATTCTAGGTTTGTTATGAAGGCATGGTCGTAGCCCATAATTCAGCAAGACTGAGGCCGCCCACAGGAATAGGGGATACAAACGGACAAACACACCCACAAGCGGACAAACACGCAGCGCTAAGAAGGGTTAGAAGAGTGGGGAAGAACTTTTCTCCCTTCATCCTTTACCCGTGCCCTGAAGACAGCGAACACAAAGTGTAGGCTTGAAACTCCACAGGATAACAACAACATGGGCCTGGCAGTCAGCCCAGCCCAGCCAGCGGCGTCCCCACACTTCACGACGTGAGCAAACAATGACTTGGAGACCTGAGGAACTGCTGGAGAAGTTACAAAGCACGTAACATTCCTCCTGTATGACCCAAGAACTGGAAAGAGAGACGCAAAAATGACACAAAAACAACCCCAGTATTTTTTCCCCTCCAGGATTAATGGCTCTTCAAACATCGTTAGTTCTGCTTTGATGACCAGCATCGATATGATTATTGTTATTATCCGACGTCCTCGGAAGCTTTAGCTAATGGAGGAGGGGGGGGGGGCAGGAGTGTTGTTTGAGACCCCCGCAAGCTGCATGTAGTCCTTTGTTGTTACCCTGCACATGTTCAGGCCTTCACGCTGTGTTCGCTGGCTTCAGGCCATGGAAAACATGATGAGGGTGAACATTCGTCTTCTTCGTCTCCTGCGTTTTTTGGGGCTGCGTGTTTGTCTGCTTGTGTCGTGTGGGCAGCCTGACTCCATTTACCGGGGGTTGCTTACTTCTGAGTATGCCCGTGTCTTTGTAAGCAGTGGGATGCTTGCATATATTTAACGGAAATATCTGACGTTTAAAGTGATGCATCAGGCATGTTTAACCACCATTACTACTTCTATAGTTTCAGTTTCAAGAATGCGCCAAAGCGTGCAGAATGATCCATTTACACCAAAATATACGTGCTGTTAAACAAAAACAAACAAAAATGAAACCAAAACAAACAAAAACAAAAAACAACAGCAACAACAAAACAACAACAAAAACAACAACAGAAAAAAACCAACGAAACAAACAAACAAAAACGTGGGAGGTAGGGATGGGGCGAGTAAATGTCTGACACAAGCATAGACCCAACGCTTCTGCTGCTGTTTCTCCCACTGTCACTACTACTACTACTGCTACTACTACTACTACTATTTCTACTGCTACTTCAACTAATATTACCACTACGTTGCTGCTACTACTACACATCTTCTACCACTGCTGCATTCATAACTAATGCTGGTGTGGTTACACACTTGTGATGTGATGACATGAATTTGAGAGAAATTCAAAAGCGAAACTGACACTGCAACCGATATTAAGCAGAAATACCTATCATAGAGTGGGCTGCACATGTGCCTCTGTGTGTGTGGTGGGGGGGGGGGGGGGGGGGGGGGGTTCAGATGTGGACAGAAAGACCCTCCGTCAGAGGCAAAGAGACAAAAGCAGACAAACCACACACAACTGAGAAAAACAAATTCACAAACCTCCTTTCGCATGCCTGCTGCAGACGTCATACTAAGCCCCGTCCAAACCAATCACCAACCCCGGACAATGCAATCTCACCTTCCACACACTGAACACCCCTGCAACCCGCTGTCACTTTAATGGAAGTTGACTGGATGCCAGTCGGCAGCTTCCCACCATCCCCCCCCCCCCCCCCCGCCCCCTCCCCTGTCCAGGAAATGCAATGCAACGTGACAGCACAGACCTTGGGTCAGTACAGAGACTCCACTGTCCCCAAATAAAGACAAAAAAGAAATATGTTTATGAAAGCAGTCTCATTGTACATGTCGACCGAAACGGAAGTCCACTCTCCTGACAAAAGCAGTTGAATAGGGATCATCGGTGATACATGCCAGTCGCCAGCCGTCTATGATTTCTTGTTCCCAGAAAGAAAAGTTGGAGACATTATTTTCCTTTTTTTATGTATATATTTCTTGCCCTCCGCTTCTTGATCTTTAAGTCTGTTTGCGTGTATGCTCTTCGTATCGACACATTGTCTTGAGCAGATGATAAGTTTAGTCAATGTCACAAGACTTGTCTTGTGCAGGAAGAGGAGAAAGTTTTTGTTTCTATCAACTAAAATATTTCGTTGCGTGTAAGGGGACTCGGGGTGAGCAGCGTGGGAGTGATAGGGCCGGAAAGGTGCAGATGATGGGGCAGCAAAAAAACAAAACAAAAAACCACACCTTATATCGTTGTGGTCATTTAGTTTATATGTATGCATTGCAAGTGAACGAGTTCGTGCTTATGGAATACGGGCAGGGACATCTCCATTAATGCACGGACATGATACAAGCATGCACTCACATGTACAGCCAGAATTGTATTGGATGCAATATTGTGTTGGATGCAATAATTTTTGAAAATGTCGAGTTAAAAGCGTTGCACTTGAAAATGATTTTTTTTGTTCAAGTATACACCAGAAATGACACAAAGTACATGTGCCGTAAAAGGTTATGGGACCTTTAACCTCAAGCATAACATCAACTCATATTAATGACATCATCTTCATTGTGGTAATGATGACGGCAACAATACTGCAGACGACAGCTTGAATAGTAATGACTGTGATGATAACTAAGGAAATCTCATGGCAGTCCGGTCGACAGAACGAGGAGGAGAACATTAAGAAAATGATGGAAGTAATGATATAATAACGACGACGAAAATGACGACGATGAAGATGACGTTCTCGACATTTTTTCCATGTGTTCTGTTGAGTTCAGCTTTCACGACGCCTACATGCTGCCACAGCCAGTACAGAAATTAAGCATCCCATAGCCTTTTTCGACCATCGGTGCATTGAATTCATATCCACTGTGTCTAGGGCTCGGCATAGGCAGGCCGGACCCACTCCACTCCTTACCTCCCGTTTTGACACTCCCACCCAACCGAAGCCAGGTACCCACTCACACCTAGGTGGAGAGAGAAACAGTGCCTTTCCCAAGGACACAACTCCATGCCGAAACACTGATCACTGCTGACACCTGATCACAAGTCCAACGGTTATAACTGATCCTGCTGCCACGGCATCTTCTGATCTTAGGATGGAAGAAGCAGCAGCTGAGAGCAGGGGATGGGGATGGGAAGGGGGAGCGAAGAATGGGCGGAATGCCACCCACCAAGGCAGCACAGTGCTAAGATCGAGGGTCTTTCTTTTCTTTTCTTTTTTCTTTTTTTTTTCTCCCAAATTGTTGCAAGATGAGCATTCAGCTTTCAGAAATGCAAGATTTCAAAAATCGATAGTCTGGTAGCAATATATTTTTCCTCCCTTCCTTGTAATTGCCTTTGCCGCGAAACAGACTTTTGCAATTGAGATATCGGTCGACTCTACCCAACTTTTGTGGTATCGACGTGTGAGAAGATGGGTAATTTTATTTTTAGTTTGTTTCCGAGGATAAGGTTATTCTTTCTTCTCGCCTCGAGACGTAGGGCGAAGAAGGGGGTTGGTGCGGAGAGAGAGAGAGAGAGAGAGAGAGAGAGAGCGCACCAGCCATGGACAGAGACAAAGACTGAGAGTGTAAGTGTTCCTTGCATGTAATCTGTGAGGATTCGTCTCTTGTGCAGCTCAGTGAAATTTGTGTTATTACAGTTCTGTTGAAGAGAACGTGAAGCAATGAAACACGCACACACACATACTCGCATGCACGCGCACGCACGCACGCGCGCGCGCGCACTACCGCACACACACATACATAAAATGGTATAATTTTGTCCAATATTTTTAACATAGTGTTTCCGATGGTGCAACAAATCGTACTGACCCCCGTCCCCCTCTTCAATACAGCACCAGGCGAAAATTCAACCTTGATACAGCAAACCGCAATCAATTTAATCACTCAGTCAAGGCGCACAACCGCACCCGTGTGTGTGTGTGTGTGTTGGAGGCAAGAAATGCATGGACGTTGTCACTGAGCGAGATGAACATAATTCAATTTTTTTTTAAATTTAGGCTTCCCTCTGTCTCTCTGTCTCTTTGTCTCTCTCTCTCTCTCTCTCTCTCTCTCTCGTGTGTGTGTGTGTGTGTGTGTGTCTTCGAGGCAAAAAAATCATGGAAGTTGTCACTGAACACACGTCGCTTTTCTGTAAAAAGTAACTCTCTCTCTCTCTCTCTCTCTCTCTCTCTCGCGCGCGCGCGCGCGCGCGCGTGTGTGTGTGTGTATGTATGTATGTATGTGTG
Source organism: Babylonia areolata (assembly GCF_041734735.1). Lineage (NCBI taxonomy): Eukaryota > Metazoa > Mollusca > Gastropoda > Neogastropoda > Buccinidae > Babylonia > Babylonia areolata. The sequence continues at coordinate 49,464,035 of NC_134882.1, read as the reverse complement.
TTTGTGCGCGCGCGTGTGTGTGTGCGTCGTTGGAAACACTGGAAACATGGAATTTGTCACTGGATGAGGTGAACTTTTTCTTTTCTTGAGAGAGGTAATGTGTGTATGAACATGATGCATGTGTTTGAGAGAGAGAGAGAGAGACACTGACACTGACATTGTTTTATTGCCATCGATACTTATATCCTTTGGCAAGGGGGACAATTTATGAACAAAAGAATAACAGCGGTTTACAGAGAAATCGAAGCATTGCTAAGAGTAAAAAGAAAATCAACGACAAACAACAACAAAAATCATAAAATACAATATATTGTTAAGATTAAAAAGGAAAAATAAAAAGCTCGACCATCCAACTTTCTACAAAGTCATTCAGAATTATAAACTGTGGACTGGCATCAGGGTAACAGTGTTTTTTGGATAACAGTGAGGCTTCCGAAGTTAATTTCTTTTTCCGACAATCCCAAGCTAGGGCGATGAATTTCGCTTGTGATCTTATTCTTACTTCATCATTTATCAAAAGGGTACTGGTAAGGTTCATGTTCTCTAAAAGTTCGCTGTTGAAAATTAAGAATTTCTTTCGAATTCCTTCATAAATACACATAAACAGGAAATGAGTTTCATCTTCAACTGAAGCACCACACATTGGACAAGGAGACCGTGCAGACGTGTCAGCAGAGAACCATTTTTGTTAGCATTTAGGCTTAAAGTTCTAAGTCTGAATCTAGCCAGTCTTGTTCTGTGCCATTTATTACCTATTAATGTATTTTCCGACTGAAAAACGTTCTTAAAAGAGAGGAACGAAGTGTATTTTTCTTACTCTTCAATGTGGGCATGCCAATCCTGTTTATACGAATTAATTAACCTGTCTTTAAATTCTGCGAGAAATATTCGATCATTGCCAACACCCTGACACATCCACACACACACACACACACACACACACACACACACGAGAGATCGTATGGGTGGTGATGGTATGTGGCCCCATTGGATGTTGGTGGGTGTGCGGGAGACCATTTCCTCTGTTCCTCCGCCCCCACCCCAGCCCCCACCATCCCAGGTCTGTGGTGTGGCAAACAGAACCATCTGTTCACTTCGCTCTCGGTCATGTTCACACTGTCTCCGTTCGTCTCAAATGGACACGCACTCCCTTGCAACAGATGTATCCGGTCCGTCTGAAGCGTGAGAAGCATTCAAGTTGTCACTGGACGAGATGACAAATAGTCACTGTTTTCTCTCTCTCGCTCGCTCGCTCGGTCGCTCTCTGAAATGATAATACTCAAAAGCGGCTTGAAATGAATATTTTTGGTGAGGAACGACAGTTTAACAAATGTTTCATGGATAACTTGATAACATCTGTCAAAGATCAAAAGGAATTTTGGGAATGTATGCATAAAACTTCGTCCAAAAAACGGCAACCCAAGAATGACAAAATACCCACTAGTAGTAGTAGTAGTAATAGTAGTATGTACCGTCGTGTATGCTGCAGACGGGTACACAGTGGATGAAATTATCATTATTAGTAGTAGTAGTGATGGTGGTAGTACTATTATCTCCCGACCTGTGTGCTTGCAGATGGGTACACAATGGATGACATCATCCTGTACTGGCTGAACGATCGTGACGCGGTAATGGGGGTGGAGGACGTCTCGTTGCCACAGTTCGACCTGTCAGATTACGAAACCCTCAACAAGATCGAGCAGCTTCTCACAGGTACATGACAACATTGAAGACTAATTGATTGATTGATTTATGTACTTATGTATCTAATAAGTTATGCATTTCTTTTGTTTTTGTTAGTTTGTGTTTGTTCATTTATCTATTTAGTTATTAGTTACTTAGTTATTTGTTTATTAAGTTAGTTGTTTAGATATGTATTTATGTAATCATTTATTTATCTAGAGTTTATTCATTCGTTTGTTTTTGTCTAAGTTTGTTGTATGTGAAAAGTCGTAAAAGCGATGAACTGCAGCACCAGGGTAGCTCTGTCACGATATGCAGATGTTCAGAACTCATGATCCATCCTTTTGTGGCCAGTGAAAGTTAAGATAGTTGTTGTTGCAGCAGCAGCACCCGCATCAAGCACTGGCAACAATGTTGGAGAGTGTGAAGTAGAACGGTAGCAGCAGGGGCAGTAGTGGTTGTTGTGCTTTAGCCATATGTTTAACAATACAATATAAACCAGAGTAAATGGAGAAAATAAAGCGCACACACGAGAAATAGACACAGATACAGTATATGAAAAGACAAAAAAGAAACAAAGAGCCAAAATAGCAGATACTACAGCACATAAAGGACCAGGAATATCCGTCCAGCCAAATCATATTTGATGGCCTTTGGTTACACAAATCTATCTGTACCTAGTATACATTTGTATCCACACACACACACACACACACACACACACACACACACACACACACACACACACACACACACACACACACACACACACAAGTATAACATATGTGCGCTAAAAGGAGCAGAAGTGATTACAAAAGCTTCAGTAGCAGCAGGAGTTGTAGTTCAGGTGATAAACGGTAGATATGACTGTGACAGGTGGCAGTTCAGTGATAGCGGCAATGGTGGCAGTAGTTGTTGAAGTTGTCTGGAATCAGTCAGCCTCCTTTTGATGTTGGCCGGCAAGAGAGAGAGAGAGAGAGAGTGTGTGTGTGTGTGTGTGTGTGTGTGTGTGCGTGTGTGCGTGTGCGTGCGTGCGTGCGTGTGTGTACGTGTCTGATCGACGTTGTTATATATATATATATATATATATATATATATATATATATATATATTATAGTAGATTGCTATGAGTTTGAAAGTGCTATTTTAATGTACAATGCTGCTTCTTCTTCTTCTTCTTCCTCCTCCTCCTCCTCCTCCTCCTCCTCCTCCTCCCTACTACTACTACTACTAATAATGATTATGATGATATTTTTGTTATTAGTTCTAGTATCAACAACAACAACAACAATGTTATTATAGAAATAGTAATATGATCATCATCGTTTTTTTAATTTTTTATTATCATTCTTTTCTTATTATTGTGGATTTTTTTTTAATTTCCTTATGAACTTATTCATTCATTCATTCATTCATTGATATTCATCTATAAATTATATCAGCACCATCATCATCGTCATTGTCATCATCGTGCACCTTTCATTTATATCCTTATTTCCTTATTCTTTTACTCATTTATTTATTTATTTATTTATTCAGTTATTTTTTTATGGATTCATTCATTCATTTATTTGTTTGTTTCTATATTTATCTATGTATCACCATCATCATCATCGTTACAACCGTCCTGATGAACGTGGCTGTGTCCCACAGGGGACTACCAGCGGCTGTCACTGAACTTCAAGCTGCAGAGGAACATCGGTTACTTCGTGTTCCAGACTTACCTGCCGTCCATCCTCATCGTCATGCTGTCCTGGGTGTCCTTCTGGATCAACCACGAGGCCACCTCCGCCCGCGTGGCTTTGGGTCAGTCACCCTCTCTGTCACTCTGTTTGTCTGTCTGTCAGTGTGTCGGGCTGTCTGTTAGTCAGTGTGTCGGTCTGTCTGTCAATCCTTATGACGATTGCACACACGTATGTGGCGCACGTGCGCGCGTGCGCTCAAACACAGACAATCCCGCGTCCCGCGCGTACGCACACGTTAACTTACGTACTGACAAACAGCATGCAGATACAGAATACTTTATTATCTCAAGAAGAGAAATTCATGCGTGGTGTACGCTTCACAAACAATGCACGGTATGAACACACAAAGGGAATAGAATGGTCAGATGCCAGACACATTTAAAAACAAAGACATTGTGTATTTGGGTTTGCAAACGCGCGAACACACGTGTAATAGGATATATGCCATGAGAAGGAAACAGTTGGTCAATAAGACAATTGCAACAGTCACTTGTATTCGACTCTACTGCAGGCTCTCGTATCATCATTATGCGATTTCCTTCCAGCCCCCCTCTTTCTTTCAATCTGTCTCGCTGACAGTCTCTGTGTCTCTGTCCGTCTCAATGTGATTGTTTCTCTCTGTCACTGACACACACACTCTCTCTCACTCTCGCTCTCATTCTCTCTCCTCTTTCTCTCTTTCTCACCCCTCTCTCCTTCTCCCCCTCTCTTTCTCTCTCCACCCTCTGTCTACATCTATATCTCTCGTCCACTTCCCCCCCTCTCTCTCTTCTCTTTCTCTCCCCGTCTTTTTCTCTCCCCTCTCTCTCCTCTCTTTCTCCCCCTCTCTTTTTCTCTCCCTCTCTCTCCTCTCTTTCTCCCCTTATCTTTTTCTCCCATCTCTCTTTCTCTCTCCACACTCTGTCTCTGCATCTGTATCTCTCTTCCACTTCCCCTCTCCCTCTCCTCTCTTTCTCTCTCTGCACTCTGTCTTTCTCTCTCTCCCCTCTCTCTTTCTCTCTCTCCCCTCTCTCTCCCCTCTCTTTTTCTCTCCCACTCTCTCTTTCTCTCCCCCTCTCTCTTTCTCTCAATGAAGTACTGAAGAGATTTCGAATCGTTATTTCGTGACTGTTGTTGAGTATTGTATTAGCTACTTTTGGTTGATTTGCGATGTCGGTTTATTGTGTCATGTCATTTTCTTTATTTTCTTGAATGACCCCCTTCAGCAAGGGGCTTTGGCCTTAATCTGAATGAAAGATCGTTATCGTCATCTCTTTCTCTCACCCGCTCTCTCTCTCTCTCTCTCTCTCTCTCTCTCTCTCTCTCTATATATATATATATATATATATATATATATATATATATATCTTCTCCTTTTCTCCTTCCACCAATGTCTGTCTGCTCTCTTTCTCTCCAATTCTCCTTTTCTCTCCCGTTCTCTTCTTCTTTCCCACTTCTGTCTTTCCATATCCCTATAATCTCTCTCTCTCTCTTCTCTCTTCTTCCACCCATGTCTCTCTTTCTCTCTCTCTCTCTCTTTCACCTCTCCCTCCTTCATTATTTTCTGTAACATCTCTATTCCGCTCACTGTCTCGAGGCGGTCAGAAGAAAGCTGTGGGTGGATGTGGACATGTAAATGTGTTGATGAGACGAGGTAAGGGTTTTAACTCGGCTAACAAGGGCTAAGACAAAAACATGGCTTCCTAACTGGATCGGAATGGATCGGACGTGGGACAGAATGAGTTCAAGGCATTTTGGGCCGCACCTTCCCCCTCCCCCTCCCCCCACCCCCACCTCCAGGGGGTATCGGCAATGAGCATGTGCCTGCGTGAATGGCAATGGGAACCTGTCTGGAGTTGTATGAAACGCTTTTCTCCGGTAACTGAATGCCTTTTAATTAGGGGGTTTCAGGGGGTGGGATTGTGGGACTTAGTGAATGGGTGAAAAAGATACGTGTACACATCTTTTTAAATAGTACTTACTTGTCCGCTCTCTGTCTGACGAGTATCTGTATTTTTTCCTGTCTGCTTACCAGTCTGCCCGTCCACCTGTCTTATTTGTCCTTCTTTATCTGCCAGTAGGTATCGATGTGTCTGACTTATCTGTGTATCTAATTATCTATCTATATGCCTGTATTTCTGCTGTCCTGCTAAATGTCTCTCTTTCTCTGTCTTTTTCCATGTCCCCCCCCCCCCTCTCTCTCTGTGTGTCTGTCTCTCTCTCTTTCTCTCTCGCTCTGAGAACCCATTCCCTTTGTTAAATGTATTTGTTCCGCTTATTGTCTTGAGGCTGTCGGAAGGAATTGTAGGTGGTTGGAGATATGTAAATGTGCTAATGACATGAGCAAAAGGTTTTAACTCGGCTAACAATGGCAATGACAAAAACATGCCTTCCTATGTATGTATGCAACGCTCTCCCCGAACTGAATTCTTTTTAAGCAGGGGATTTCATGGTTGGGGTTCAGGGACTTACTTGGTAGATGAAAAAGATACGTGTCATCTTTTAAGATTTACTTACCTCTTCGCTGTCTGTCTGTCCACTATCTGTATTTTAACCGTCAGCTTATCAGTCTGTCCGTTCATCTGTCTCAATTGTCCATTCGCCTTTTTTTGTCTGAATATATTTATCGACGTGTCTGTTTATTGGCGTGTCTAATTACCTATCTGTCTCTGTCTGTCTGCCTTGCTAACTTCCTCTCTTTCTCTGTCTTTTTTTTTCTTTGTCCGTCTCTCGCTCTATTTCTTTTTTTCTTTTCTTTTTTTCTTTTCTGCTGCCCCATCACCTGCGCCATTTCCGTGGCATTACTCCTCATTCCGATTCTCCCATACACAGCCATATCCGGGTTCGTCTTTCGCTGTCCCAGTGCCGGCAGTCCACAGAGAACCATTGATAGTAGGTTACCAGCAAGCCACACACCAGAGAAGACCCTGCACTGCTGCTGAGTCACTTCGGTGGTGTTCGGTGGTCGCCCCCAACTGGCGACAATAATGGCTTAGTCGTGGAGCCAGACTGACCCACACTTTCTTTGTCTCTCTTTCTCTCTCCCTTGCTCAGACTCCCTTTCCTCAACCACCAATTTTAACTATATATATTCCGTGCATTGTCTTGAGACAGTCGGAAGGAGTTAAAGGCGGTTGGAGATATGTAAATGTGTCAATGAGATGAGCAAAAGGTTTGAACTCGGTTAACAAGGGTAAAGACAAAAACATGGCTTCCTAACTGGATTGGAATGGATCGGACGTGAGACAGAATGAGTTCAAGGCGTTTGGGGCCATGCCTTCCACCCAAGGGGCATCGACAATGAACATGTATCCGCCTGAATTGCAATGAGAACCTGTTTGTAGTATGTTCCTCCCCCCTTCTCTCTGGTAATTGGCTTCTTTTAATTAGGGGGGTGGGTTGAAGTGGTGGCATTGCATGACGGTTTTTTTTGGTGGTTTTTGTTTGTTTGTTTTGTTTTGTTTTTTTCGTTCGGAGGGGGTGGGGCCTGGGGGGATGGGGGGGTGTTGGTTGAGGTGCGGGGTATTACTGGACGGGTGAAGATAAATGTATGGGTTTTTTTTGGTTTTTTTGTTAATCCACATACATATTCACTTGGTGTTTGTTTGCATACGTGTGTTTTTCATTCTGTTTATGTCTGTTCATCTGTTTACTTCGTTTGCCTGTCTGTCCTGTGTGTGTGTGTTTCCTCTAGTCTCCTGTGTATGTTCGTTCACCTGCTTCTCTGCTATCTATATACCTGCATGTTTGCCTTTTTATCTGTCAATATCTATCAACTGTTGTGTCTGTCTATCTGTGTATCTGTCTGTATCTGTTTATGTGATTTGACCATGTTTTGACACAAACCGTTACTGAAAGCTAGAATAGGAGCAACATACTCGATAACTAAATTTTAGCATTGGAATTTCCGAAGGATCAGTCATAGCACCGATCCTTTGTAATATCCTTACACAGGATCTTCATATTGTATTGTATTGTATTATTCTTTTTTTGTGAAATTTGGACTGCTCTCCCCATGGAGAGCGCGTCGCTACACTGAGAGCGCCATCCATTTTTTGCTTTTTTTCCTGCGTGCAAGATTTCATTTGTTTGCCAATCGAAGTAGATTTTTCTACAGAATTTTGCCAGGGACAACTCTTTTATTGCCGTAGGTTCCTTTACGTGCGCTCAGTGCATGCTGCACACGGGACCTCCATTCATCGTCTAGTCCCAATGACGAGCGTCCAGACCACCACTCAAGGTCTAGTGAAGGGGGAAAAAATACTGGCGACTACGGGATTCGAACCAGTGCGCTCAGATTCTCTCGCGTTACATCCAGGCCAACAATCCACACATAAACAGAAAGCAGTGTAAAAATGTGGCTGGTTCAATATGTTGATGACTGCATGTGGATGAACGTAACCCTAAACAACTCAACACCACGAAGAACACAAAGTTATGCAAGGAGATTATATCGGGTTGATCTCAACAGCTTTGGGCGATACGTGTGTGAAAACTAGCAATCCCATACCCACTGAAAAACGAACACGTAGAACAAACCACCAACAGATTTACGGGAAGCGACGAGCTTTCTCCGAGACATGGCAGCCATCAACCACTGTCAAGCACAGTAAATCCCCACCCGATTCCTGGTCTTGGGATGAGTCCCAAGGGAGGGGAAGTGTGTGCGGAGAGGGGGTGGGTGGGTGTAGGGATTGTGGATTCAGTGGACTGACGAAATGGCGACCCGTTACATAGCCATGGTTCGTTAGGACAAGGAGATGAAATGGGCGCCTGATTGTCGGACGTGTTACACTTCACACAGACCTTCCAGCCCAATTGTTAGTTTGTTAGTTACCAATTCAGGTTTTCGCGGGGTTTCCTACTTTTCATTGACGTGGGTGGAGGGAAAGCTACGTAACTTCTCTCGTTATGGGGAAGCACGCAAAGCCTGACATGCACGTTTGGGTTTATGCCCAGCTGGGTCAGGCATATACTCTTTCTTTTTCGTTTTCTTATTCTTGTTTTCTTTTATGAAGCAGATGTGGCGCAGCGTAAATGGACCAGCATACACGCTTTGACACCTCCTTGAAACTGAAAACCACTAGTGTCCTCCACTTCTTCACTTCTATTGGGTCCATCGTTGCCTGTGTTATTCTTTTTTTTCTACTTTAAAAAAAACTTATTTCTTTATCTATCTGATTATTTAAGTAAGTTAATCTTATTCTTATTTCTGCTTTCTTTTATCATTTTCATTAATTTCATAATTAATTCAATGACATCCAATTGTTTATATTATACATAAATTTTTTCGCCTCAATTCCTGACTACGCTCGGTTGGTTACGCTGCTATTAAGGCATCTGCTCAGCAGATATGGTGCTGCATAGAGTTTTGCCCGCACGCAGTGACGCCTCCTGGAGTAGTTAACTGAACTGAAGTTGCCTGTAAACGTGCCGTGTTCTCGTCAATCCTTCAACGATAGCATAATTGGAAGGCGCCTTGGAATGGAAAGATTATGATTTGACTTTCTCTTTTGATACATATTTTCCCAATCGTTGTTTTCTCAATTAATTTGAATATATGTCTGTCTCTTTCTGTTTCTGTAGTACTTCTCTTGACGCTTGACAATTTTATCTATTATTTCCTTTGTCTGTCTTTTATTTGGTGTTTCGTAGTAAAGTTGACATTTATGTATTGCTAAGTAAAAAAAATGAAATAAAACGACGGCTCTCACCTTTTGCTTGGAAAAAACAAAACAAACTTCTTTTTTTTTTCTAAATTTCCATTTTAATAACACATAAATTCAACATGAATGCATAGTGGGAAAGGAGAGGGAAAACAATATGGTGGAAACACGATAAAAGCAAATAAAAATGGAAAATACATAATAGTACACAAACATACTATTCTGAGGAAAAACTACTATGAATAAAAGCTTTTGAAATAGTCATTGATTGAGGAAAAGCACTCATATTGCCCAAAATGTATCATTTGTATATATGTATTTAACATATCACTTTTCTTCTTCTTTCTTTCTTTTTTTTTTTTTTTTACTAACACTGCTTTAGTTATAATTTTGCACATGCCGAATGACCCTCTTCTTTTCTTATGTATAGAAAATAAATCAATCAAAATATGCACATTAGTCCATGAAAAAACGTCTTCGAGTCTTAAGTTTTATACTTTATAATTTGCATAGCCTTTATCGTAACAAAACCAAAAAAAACCCCAAAAAAGCCACAAATGTTTTTATATTTTATTTCCAATCAAAAGTAAGTCTGGTAAGCATTTTTTTTTTTCTTGAAACTACATGTATCTCATGCAGCCATGATATTATATTCTATTTTGTGATTCGAGAGACTATAGTTTTCAAATGACACACACACACATACGCGCGCACACATACGCACACACACACACATACGCGCGCACACACACGCACAAACATACGCGCGCGCGCGCATACACACACACACACACACACACACACACACAAAACAAACAGAAAAAATGACGAATAAAAAGAATAAACGAGAGACAAGAAAATGCCATACGAACTCGCATGCCTCGGTGCGTTCCCCAATCACAGCGCCGAGATGAGGCGGGCAGATGGCAATAGTTTCATTACCATGACAAACACATCCCGTTTCTGGGACAGAACCTATTTGTCACTGTCATACCCCACGCACGGAGCCAAGCACTGATAAGCAGGGGGCTGATGCTTCTTGAGACGAATACATCCCATGCAGCTTGTGAATTGTTGGGGTTTTACTTGTTTGTTTTTTTATTTGTTTGTTTTTTCGGGCAAAGATGAGACAGTAATGTGTTTGGATCTGTTTGAGCCAGGTTTGTTTGTGGGGCTGGGGCTGGGGAGGGGTGTGGGGGTTTTCATGGCAGACGTCTTCCTGTCCTGTCCTCGTTTTACATGTGTTGTATATTGTTGCTGCCACCGTCCTTCATTCCACACCTGCTGTTTGAATGGCATCTCTTTTTCTGTGTCTATCTGTCTGTCTGTCTCTCTTTGTGCTGATAACAAATACATTACTTCTTTTCTTTTGAAGACTTATTCTCTCCTGTTAAAGTTGTGTCAATGTTTGAAGATGGTAACACCTTTGAGGAAGATGACGTCTTCATCAACCACCTTCTGTGAGTCAGGATACTGATGAGAACCTTCCGTGATCTGTTTCGCCACTAGAACCAAACCGTGGATGGTGTAAACCACAGAGATCAGAACGTGGGGAAATAGTGGACTGCCACTTGATCCAACAAGCGGTGGTGGCACATATTTGCGAACTGCCTAGACCTCTGCGTCCAGCAAGTCTGGCACCTCTTCAGAGCCACACGTGCAGCCAAGGACAATCCTGTGGATCTTCTCGCCACTCGCCAGAGTGTTGTCGGGGTTTATCTTGCTTGTGCTTCTCATGCAGGACGTGGTCGTCCAAGGAGATCTGTGTTTCTTGACAAGCGTGCCCCATCAGAGGTCAGATATCAGCGTGTCACCTTCTGGTACAAAGCTGGCCCACACTAGTGAGATGTGCATCACGGTAAGAAAATGATGCGACGCTGCGCCAAATGCAAAGACGGGTTCTATGACCGATGGTTCCAGCAGTACCTTACCAAATGAGCTCAGATGCCTTCAGTGGTGCAGCAGTCACCCATTCCCCTGTTTTCAGTGAAAGCTTGACTTGTAAAAAAGAGACAAACATGAAACGATATTGTCTGAAGTTTCCATTTTCTGTTCTGATTCTTGTTTCTCGTCATTTATGGCTATAGTCACTTTTATTTACTCCTCAACTAAAATTTTACTTCACTTGACATGATTTGCAATCAAGGGGGAAGCGCTTTGAAGTATCTAAGTTTACTTCAGTGTCTCATTGTGCTTGTAAAATAAGTTGCGACTTATCTGAATATCTTTCATTTCAAAAATTGTTGGTTTTTAAACCAGTAGATTATCTATTCGTAGACGAACGGTGCTTCATTGTTTGGTTTTTGTTTTTATTTTCGTTTCTGTTTTTGTTGTTTGTTTGTTTTGTTTTTGTTTGTTTTTCCAAGAAAAGTAAATTATACTTCAGTAAAAGTCCATTAGTTTATTCATCTTTGTTCTTGTTTCCATCCATAGAAAAATGAAAACCCCTACCATTTCGTGCGCACCGTCCCATTAATGGGACGTACTAATTTTATCCTCTAAAGTTGATGACAATTTTCTAAGTTAAAAACCAAAAGTAAGATGTGTTCATTGCATGTAATTTCGAAAACGGGCAGTAATGGGTTAACTGATAGACGAGTGTGGATGATGGTGGAGGACGGATGACGGGGTTGCGGAGGGATGGGGGGTGGGAGGGGGGGTTCGGGAATTTGCTGATAGAAGTAATTTGGCTAATGGGTGAAGTCTACATCGACTGAGAGGAAGCAGTTTGGCATATGGCAGAGGTTAAACATGTGAAGCCTAACACGTTCCTCGGGTGTGGACAACAGGAAAAGGCAGGGGAAGGGGTGAGGAAAGAAAGAAAGAAGCAAACAAACAACAAATTCAACACACCAGTGGACAGGGGTTGCGGGAGTTGACAAGGACACAAATGGTGAATGGGGGGGGGGGGGAGAGAATGGTATGGCGAAGAGAGACAGCAACAACATGAAAACACACACACACACACACACACACACACACACACACACACACACACACACACATGCGCGCACGCTGCGTGCACATTCATCCACGATGTTGACAGTTTTACAAGATTGGGGAGGGGTAGAAAGGCAGCAGCAGAGTCTAAACAGACGCACGCACGCACACAGACACACACACAGACACACACACACACACGCACACACACACACACACACACACACACACACACACACACACACACACACGACCCCCACCCTCAACTGCCACTACCACACGCTCGTCAATTGCGACAGGGCGGACAGGTATGCAAGATTGCAGAGACCGAAGAGGGGGCTTGTCCTGATAATAGGAGGACACAGCGAGGCTGACGACAAACACGGGACCTGATTGATCACTGGGATCTGCCTGCTGCCCTTCAGCCTGATTAGAGCTGGTCCTTGACGACTGGGAATGTGTGGAGACCACAGATTGCCATGACGGCCTATGACGTCTGGAAACTACTGATTATCATTGCTGTTGTTGATGTGTGGAGACCACAGATTGCCATGACGTCTGGAAACCACTGATTATCATTACTGTTGGTGATGTGTGGAGACCACAATTTACCATGACGTCTGGAAACTAGTGATTATCATTACTGTTGGTGATGTGTGGAGACCACAGATTGCCATGACGTCTGGAAACTAATGATTATCATTACTGTTGGTGATGTGTGGAGACCACAATTTACCATGACGGCATATGGCGTGTGGAGACCACAGGTTACCATGACGACTGATGATTAGTGGAGACCACAGATTACCATGACGACTGATGATTTGGAGACCACAAATTACCATGACAACTGATGATTAGTGGAGACCACAGATTACCATGACGACTGATGATTAGTGGAGACTACAGATTACCACGTCGACTGATGACTTGTGGAGAGCACAGATTACCATGGCGACTGATGAGATTAATGGAGATCATAGATGACCATGACGCGCCAATGATAGACGGGATAGGGGAGGTAAATGGATTGATGTTGATAATGAGGAGGCCTTGCAGTCTACAGAGCTACGTCAGCTGATAAACAGCCCTGAAGGGTTGGATGGGGAAGGAGGATGGGATGGGGAGGAGGGGTAAGGGGGATTTGTTACCTGCTTGGTGGCCACAGAAGCAATCCAGCTTCTGTTTGATCATTGCTTTTAAGAAGTAGCGATTTTAGCCTTCCACACCCCACCCAAAAAAGAAAGAAGTGTGTGTGTGTGTGTAATGAATAAAAACAAACGTATCAATAGCTGGAGTTTGCAAGACGGCGGCGCACAAATAAATCGAGGGGAAAGGTTTTGGCACAGGGTGATATGAATAGCTGTGACAGAAGGGCCAAGAAAGTGAGGTGCCAACATCATCAGGTGATGTTCGTACGAAGCAGGAACATCTAATGACTTTGTTTTATGCAAATGAAACTCTTGGCCGAGGTTGAATGGAACAGCAGGTTGGGGTGTTTGCAGGGAGCGCGGCGGGGGAGGAGGGGGGTGTCTGGCATGTGACACAAAAATGCCGGCTGCATATTGTGAGGGAACTACAAGTAATTGCACTTTTAACGTGTTCCCCAAAAGTGTAGATTTGTGGCCTTCGACTGTCTCGCAGACATGAAGCAGCCGTTGTACTGTCGGAAATGTTGCTGGCTTTTCTTTCCATCGTCAGTTCTCAGAGGTGCTTCTCTGCGGCAATGTTCGAAGATGTGCTGGTGTACAATTTTCCAGGCACTATTGCAATGTAGCTCTTGTTCCGTCTGGGGGGTTGTTAATTTAATTTGAGAGGACTAGTCCTTTGTAACAAACATCACAAGGGAAGGTGGAGGTTGGGTGCACTGTGCCTGGCCCTCTTTCTGCGTCTGTCTCTGTATGTTTCTCTCGCTCTTCTCCTGATTCTCTTCCCCTCTTCATCATCATTTTCAAAATCATCACCATCCACTTTTTCTATTCCATCATTTTCGTCGCTGTCATCGTCAGTTTCATTGATGTATTTTTTTTACCTTTTAATCCCTTTCTTTCTTCCATTATTCATTTCGTTATCTTTCTTTTCTTCCTTTCAAATCGTAAAAGAACCCCGTTCCTCTACAGTTAAGTGTCCACTTCAGGCTCTTATGAGTAGGTACACTGAAAATTGTCGAATGTACGTGTTTTTTCCTCCAATCATTCCGTGTTTACTTTCTTCTTTCTTTTGTTTGTCTCTCAGTCCCTCACTCTCTCCTTCTCCCTCCCTCTCTCCGTCTCTATTTCCCTCCCTCTCTGCCACTCTCTCTCTCTCGCTCTGCCCCCTCTCTGTCTCTCCTCTCTTCCCTCTCTTTCACGCCCTCCCTATCTTTATATCTGCATCCGTGGATGGGTGGGTGGGGATGGAGAAAGGTCATGTGAGGACTACAGACCATTTGCCATGTGATTTGTTCTCCTCTTGTGGCACTGACCCCACTGCACCCCAGCAGTAAATCTTCTCTAACATAACCATACCTATGCATTCCCCAGCTGACTTTCCCCGCGCTTTCTCCTCCTTCATTCCTCCTCCTCCTCTTCCACTTCATTCTTCTTTTTCTTCATCTTTTCTCATGATATTCTCCAGCAACCTATATTCTCCTCCTCCTCCTCCTTTTTCGTCGTCTTCTTCTTCTTCGTCGTCACTTTCTTTCTCAGGCATTCTCCGGCAGCCTATATCAACCTGCTCCTCCTCCTCTCAGTCCCTCTCACCGCCTCCTTCTTCTTCTCCCTTACCTCTGTGGAGTGATAGAGGCACCGCACAGAAGATATGTTCA
>NC_134882.1:49436716-49446716 GCF_041734735.1 Babylonia areolata | reverse complement strand
ATACTTTCTTCGTTCCGTGCTTTATCGTGTTGGTTCCGGTTTTGGACGTCCTGCATCCCTGGTGTGGTCTTCATAATGGCTGCTGAAAGGTTTTAATTTTACTCCTTGAGAAATTGCAGAGTCACATTAGGTGTGTGTGTGTGTGTGTGTGTGTGTGTGTGTGTGTGTGTGTGTGTGTGTTTTAGTGTGTGTGTGTGTGTGTGTGTGTGTGTGTGTGTGTGTGTGTGTGTGTGTGTGTGTGTGCAAATGTAACAAATTTCAAATTTTTATTTTTGTTTGTCTTATTGTATTTATTCCATACATCTCAGATGCTTATTAAAATGAAACGTTCTTTTCTTCCTTCTTTAAGTTTCTTCAATTCGTTTCCCCCTCTATTCCCAGTTGTCTTTATTCTTCCCACGATTACCCCATGATATACTGAATCTTTTTTTTTCCATTTCTCCCTTGTCTTGATCTGGTACACCGCATATTCTCAGAACGGAGAGGTTCACACCTACAGGAAAGTCGACTCATCAAAACAGTATCAGTAGCTCAAGGAGGCGTCACTGCGTTCGGACAAATCCATATACGGTACACCACATCTGCCAAGCAGATGCTTGACTAGCAGCGTAACAAAACGGGCCTAGTCAGGCCATAAATAGAAAAAAGAAAATAAGAAATAGAAATAAAGATTAAATCAAATAAAATCAAATAAGTAAATAGACAGGGTTTTTTTTCTGAATGAAATAAATAAAATAAGATAAAAATACATCAAAATTTCAAAAAATGATAGAAAAGATAAAAAATAGAAATACAAATGTATAAATAAATAAATCGATTAAAAAAAAAATATATATCATCAGAACAAACGAGCGCGAGCCACCGCATTCGCCTTTTCTACAGTGCTCTGTGTGTAGTGTGTGCTTGTGTCAGTGTGCATGAATGTGTGTGTGTGTGTGTGTGTGCGTGCGTGTGTCAGTGTGCACGAATGTGTGTGTTTGTGTATGTGTGTGCACACACACACGTGTGTGTGTGTGTGTGTGTGTGTGTGTGTGTGTGTGTGCGCGTGCGTGTTTGTGTGTCTGCGTGCCTCGTGTGTCTGTGTGTGTGTGTGCATGAATGTGTGTGTATGTGTGTGTGTGTGTGTGTGTGATTGTGCATGAGTGTGTGTATGTATGTGACTGTGTGTGTATGTATGTATGTATGTCTGTGTATCTGTGTGTGTATTCGTGTGTATGTGTGTGTGATTTTATATATGTATGCATATGTTTGTGTATGATCGATGTCGTGGTCAGTTTGCTTAAAAAAAAAATTAAAAAAAAAGATAGTTATTAAAACAGGTGCTGGAGGTGTAGATGGGGGCGGTGACGATGTTAGCAATAAGGTGCAGGGTGAGACTGATTGGTTTGAGGGGTGGGGTGGGGTGGGGGGGTTGTGGGACTTGGGTGGCCTAGGGTTGGGGTGGAGGTGGGGGTCACACTTTTTTGTGTATTAAATACCTCGAATGATTAATTGCAAGAGCCACTCAATCCTCTCTCAAGCGCCTGTGGAAACGCTAAGCAATATTTTCTTTTTCTTTATTTTCTTTGTTCTTTTTTTTTTTTTTTTACCTGTATTTTGTGCCTCATCATCATTCCTGCCCCACCAGACATTGCTGTAAATTGACGTAATGTGTTTTGGGGGGTGATTTTTTTCTTTCTTTCTTTGTTTTCTTTATTTTCTTTATGCAGCTTTCTGTTCCAACTAATTCTATAATGTGCTTGGTTCTCATTGTTTTCTTTTTTTTCTTCCTTTTTTCTTTCACACTTGAAAAAAATAACAACTTTATTGTTCCTTTCTTCCACCAATTTCTTAACCCGATTTCCCCCTTCGTCACTTCCTTTCGTTTTCCTTTTTGTTATGTTTTGTCAGACCATCAATGCCCCTTACACCTTCCACCGCAAGTTGTTTGTTTTGTTTGTTTGTTTTTTCCCCCTTCAATTTCAATCGTTTTTTTCCCCTTCATCTCCCTGGTTATTCACTGTTTTTGCAAGTATTTCTCAGTCTTTATTCATCTTAACATAACATAATGGTGCGATAACTATTTTCTCGAAACTTTAAAGTCGAACACGTATCCATCAAAATTGGCAGCATATATATATATATATATATATATATATATATATATATATATATATATATATATATGTGTGTGTGTGTGTGTGTGTGTGTGTGAGTATACATATTATTGTATGTGTGATGTGCCATTTTTTGTGCTATGAATGATATGTGGGTAATTATTATTGTAAAATGTTTCATATATGTGTGTGTGTGTGTGTGTTTACTGTAAAGCGCGGTGAACCAGCTTTTGAAAGCGGGCAACCGCGCTGTATAATCCTCCACTTTAAAACGGCGGAAGTGGAGGAGTGGACCCCGTCTGAGCCTTGGGCAAAGTGGATATGAATTTACTGCCCCGAGAACCGCGAAAAGGCTATGGGACCGTCAAAAATTTATTTTTGAGAAAACAGGGAGGAGAGAGTAAACGATGGAGGAAGAAAGTTGTGCGTGTGGAGAGGCGATTGTGTGTGTGTGTGTGTGTGTGTGTGTGTGTGTGTGTGTGTGTGTGTGTGTGTGTGTGTGTGTGAAAGAACATTGTCCTTCAGAGGGTCGTTGTTTCTGCTGTTGTTTCTTTGCTACCCTTGCACCTCGCCCCCATATCTCCCTTATAAATTGTGGAGCCTCGATCCTCTCAAGTTCTTATGCAAATGTTTATGTGAATGAGTTATTGCTTTATTCCTCCTTTTTTTATTCCCCCTTTCTTTCTTCCAAGGCCTGATCAGCGCCTTGTGAAATACGAAGGTCACGCATCTACCCCCACCCCACACCCCCACCCCCACCCCCTTTTTTTTCTTTTTTTTTTTTTGGTGCTTTTTTGTTGTTGAGCAGTTGATGTATAGCGTTTATGGATCTGTCCACACACCTGATAACTGAAACTGAAACTCTTTCTTTCTTTCATTCTTTTCTTCTTCTTTCTTTCTTTAATTCCCTCTTTTCTTCTTTCTGATTTTTCCGACTTGTCTATCCTCCTCTGTCCTTGTCAAATGCTTATGTGAATATACAGATTCGTTTTACTCAATTTCCTTCTTCCTTCTCTTCTTTCTCTTTCTTCCCTTTCTTTCTTGTGTTTTTCTGCCTTTGTTTTACTGTCTCTCTCATCGCTAAACGCTTATGCAAATGACCGTAATCGCTTTACTTCATTCCTTTCATTTTTCCCCTTGTCTTCATTCTTTTTTTCTTTCTTTCCTTCCTTCCTTCTTTCTGCCCCTATCCTCGCCAAATGCTTATGTAACTAAATAGAATAATTTTACACTATGTTCTTCTTTCTCTGTATTTCTTTCCTTTTTTCCTTCTTGTTTTGTTTCTGCATACTCTATAGTCTCTATCCTTCGCTAAACGTAATCGGTTTACCTTTATTTGCTCTGTCTTCCCTTCTTTCTTTCTTTCGTTCTTTTTTTTCATTCATTCACCTCATCTTCAAACACGTTATAAATGATAATTGTATTTATATATAATTTTACGTGCTTTTGTCTGTGCGTTTTTCATTCTGTATTGCTCTCGTTCACTCTTGTTCGTTCCATCTTTCTTTCTTTCTTTTTTCTTTCTTTTTTTCCTTCTCTTTATTTCTTTCCTTCTTGTTTTGTTTCAGAACGTTCCATGGATTCTATCCTTTGCTAAACATAATCGGTTTACCTTATTTGCTTCCATCTTCCCTTCTTTCTTTCGTTTATTTCTTTCTTTCTTTCATTCTCCTCATCCCGAAACGCGTTATAAATTATAAGTGTATTTGTATATAATTTTACGTGCTTTTGTCTGAGTTTTTCATTTTGTAACGCTCTCATTCACTCTTGTTCGTTCTATCTTTCTTTCTTGCTTTTTGTCTTCTCACACATAAACTCTTTGCAAAATGATAACCGTGTTTGGGTATGTTATTGAAAGCTTTTTTCTGTTTTTTCTTCCTCTCTCTTTCGCTCCAGTTTCTTCTTATTCTCAACAGTGTTTGGATTTGTTTTAGCGCTGCCTAAGTTCTGAGTATGAGAAAGAGAGATGCAAAAAACATTGTGTTTTTTGTTTTGTTTGTTTTGTTTTTTGTGTGTGCGTGTCGTTGTTGATGTTGATGTTGTTGTTACTAAAAAATTGCAGAGCCCCGGTCCTCTCAAATATTTATGCAACTAGTGTAATGGCAATTGCCTTTCTTTTGTTATTTCATTCCTTCTTCCTCTCTTTCTCTCTTTTTTTCGTACTCTTTCTCTTTGCCTTTCTCTCCCTTTCTCTGATAATTCCTTTCCAAACAATCAGTTTGTTAATGGAACTGATCGTTTTTCTTTTCGTTTCTTGTTTAGTTGTTGTTTTGTTTGGGTTTGTTTTTGTTGTTGTTGTTGTTGTTTTTGGGTAGAAGGGGGGGGGGAGTGAGGGGGGTTTGGCGAGAGGGGTCATTTTTACTCCCTTTCACTTTTTTCTCCTTTCTTTCTTTTTTGTATTGCTGTTTATAATGGTTACTAATATAACACATAGTCTCTTTGCAAGCTTTTATTTTACCACATAGCAAATAATATCACTTCATGACAGGGCAGATACAGCAATCAGATAGTTTTCCTTCTCGCTGTCCTCAGTGAAATGATGAGCTAATCTCGCAAAACCAGTATGATATTGCATTCTATTGTTTCTTATCGTAATTTATGTATTGCATTGCAATACCTTTTGTCACAGCATATATATATATATATATATATATATATATATATATATATCTGTGTGGACTTCTGGATGCTGTTCAGGAGGGAGCACGTCGCCACAGTGCAGCGCCACCCATTCTTTCTTTTGGAGGGGATCTGACCTGTCCCCAGTTAGACCAACAATACGAGCACGAGCGATGGGTTTTTGTCCCTTGTGAAGGTGTGAAAGTACTGTCCTAGATATGCAGATGCTAGGGGAAACTGAGCGAGCTGACAGACCTGTTTGGCAGCGCAGCAACAACGGCAACAGGCGGCATCTGGATAGCGCGCATTGTTTTGTTTGTTTATTTTCATTCAGTTCACGATAATGTTTTGTACATACCTAGTGTGGGCCTGAATAACGTGTTGGGTTTATGCGTAAGCCAGGGATCTGCACCTGCACTGTTTTTTTTAAAGCAGATTTGATGTAACGTGTTTGGATCAGTCCGTACGCGTTGATGCGTCCTTGAAAGTGAAAGCGAAAGTGAAACTGTCCATGATGAATGGAACGAAGGCATCCTGCCTCCATTGGCTGTGTCTTCGTGTGAACAACTAGGTCATAAATCAGATGCACGCAAACTTGGGGAAGTTTGCGATGAGGATGAAGGTGAAGGGCGTTGAAGAACAACGAAAATATCCCCTCTCGCTCTCTGTCTCTGTCCGTCTGTCTCTGTCTTTGTCTCTCCGTCTGTCTGTCTGTCTGTCTCTGTCTTTCTCTTTGTCTGTCTTTTGACTTTTTGGCTCTCCAGCTACGTCTGTCTCTGTCCCTGTTTGTCTCTGTCACTGTCTCTCTCTCTCTCTCCCTCTGTTGTGTGTGTGTGTGTGTGTGTGTGTGTGTGTGTGTGTGTGTGTGTGTGTGTGTGTGTGTGCCTGTCTGCATGTCTCTCTGTCTCTGTCTCTCTCATTCTCTGCATGTGTGGAGGGTCAGGGGGTGTGAGAAATAACTTTTTAATCCCACGGAAAATTGAAGGAGCTAGGTTTCTCAGATGTAGTTGAGCAAAGTTTTTTTTTTCTCCCCTTTTTTCATGTAAAAAAAATTTTAAAAACGGTTGGTGGTGGTGCTGATGGGGGTTAACCTTTATTAATTTGTTCTTTCTTTTTGTTTGCTTTCCTATGTTTTTTGTCTCTTCCTTCCTTTACTTTCTTCACATCTCTCTTTCTGGTCTTCCGGTATTATCATTTCATTCCTCTTTTTCGTGCGTTTTTTTTTCCCATTTCATTTCTTTTCTTTTCTTTTTTCTTTCGTTTATGTCATCTTGTTATTTCTTTCTACTTATTGTTCTCCTTTGGGGAGAGAGCGGCCCGCGTGTCAAACGAAGAAATATGTTGTAGCAAAATTGGAATGCAACGCAACGCCATGCAATAATATACAATACATACAATACAATGCAAACCAATGTTATACAATACAATACAATGCAATGCAGTGCAATATAATACAATGCGGTATAATACAGTACAATACAGTACAGTACAATACAATACAATCATATCGGATGTATAAGAGCAAGGGTCTGATTGTCCGGTTTCCTTCCAAAAGGTGGACTGTAGCAAAATACAGTGATGACCAGTTTTCATCTCTGTCTCTCTCTCTCTCTCTCTCTCTCTCTCTCTCTCTGTGTGTGCGTGTGTGTGTGTGTGTGTGTGTGTGTGTGTGTGTGTGTGTGTGTGTGTGTGTGTGTGTTTAGCTCTTCATCCTTAACATAGGAATGTTTTGACTGTTTATTCTATATCCGCTCGGTAAATATCCGAAAGGATTTTGACATTTGACTATACACGCTTTATTTTATGGCTGGTTAATTCGATTTTTAATTACTCTGCATCCTCCAAATTTCCTTGTCTATCCCAAACGTCTGTTTTGTGCTACATGCTTAAATGCAGTTTGAGCACTTTTTCATACACTTGCACAGTTCGCATACTTTTTTTTTCTGTCTAAAATGACTTTAGTTGATTGACGTTGTAATGACCAACACACAAAAGCACACATAAATACACACACATGTACGCGCGCACACGCACGTGTGCACGCACACGCGCACGAACAAACGCATGCATACTCTCTCTCTCTCTCTCTCTCTCTCTCTCTCTCCTGTTTCCACTTCCCACCCGAAAAAAAAAACAAAAAAACAAACAAAACAAACTACGTCATCAAGCACGTACACAATTGTTCAAGTTTGTTTAATTAACAATCGGTTTTTTATTTATTTGACTGGTCGCGTTCGTTTCGTTTGTGCTCGCTGTCTTTCATTTTTGTTGTTGTTTTTTAATGTTGTTTTTATGTTTTGGTTTTTTTGTTTATTTGGTGTGTGGTGTGTGTGTGTGTGTGTGTGTGTGTGTGTGTGTGTGTGTGTGTGTGTTGTTGTTGTTGTTGTTAATTGGCTGTTGTTGTTTTTTTGTCTCCTCATTCCTTCTGTTATTTGTTTTTTCTCTCTACGCACACGTATCCATTGCTTTCCAACCCATCTTTCTCCGGTCTTGCTCCTCATGGGATACAAAGTTTCACCTTGTGGTCGCCATCTTAATCGTCTGGCTGCTCCCAAGTGCAAGTTGTTCAGTACTTACACACGCGTCTTGACTGCAGCGAACCTGCCTGGTCTGAGCGGGAGACTGACGAGGTTGTTCCCATTTCGTCTGTAGTATGTTGACAAGATTTTGGTCTTTGGCGACGACACCTCCCGTTAACACTACGTTTGAATAGCGGGTGTTTTTTTTTTTTTTTCGGTTTTTTTTTTTTTTCCAATGCCTGACTGAACGCGTTGGGTTGCGCTGCTGGTCAGGCATCTGCTTGTAGTGTATATGGATTTGTCCGAACGCAGTGAAGCCTCCTTGAGCTGCTGATTGAACAGCGCTACTTGTCGTTTTCATCCGTTTCAATAGCGTTACGTGCGTATCGATAGTTTTGGTATGTGTTGAGTACAGTTTAGTGCGTGTCGATAGCGCTACGTTTTCAATGGCTCGTGTTCTCTAAAGCTTACTTTATCACAGATTGACATAAGCGTACATTTAGGCTAACAGCAGTGTGAGAGCTGAACGATCAGTGGCTTCTCCATAGAAATGGAAAGTCATTTATAGCTTAGTCTTTTGTGAAAAACTTTGACTCGAACTTGGAGGCAAAATTGCACTAGCTTTTGTGCTGCAGCCTTGGGTGCTAGTTGGGCTTTGGAAACCATCCCATCGCCGGCTGTCCTAAAACCCTCCTGGCCGAGACAGCGGGGGTGTAACTTGGGAAGAAACCCTCCCGTATAATCAAATCCTAGACCAGATAGTTGGGGCAGCATTTGCCTCCTATGCTGTGATGGTCATGGCTGGAAATTAGTGTGGTAGATATATGCGTGAGTTCCCGGAACTGGTAATGATGTAACGATTGATATGGAGGGAAGGGGAGGGTGGGGGGTAAGGTAGGATGAACTTGCCCAGAAGGGTGTGTGGGCGGGGTGGGGGGTGGGGGTGAAATGACAGTTCCCGCCGAGCCTTCTGAAAGAAAACAAAAGTTGCGTTCTACAAAGCACGTACACTGCTAGGTTTTTGATTCACGTTCATTTCTATTTTTTTTCTTTTAAAAAAGAAATCTTTTACATTGCGTACCTTTTTGTTGCGTTCGTGTTTCTCTTATCTTTCTTTTTCTTTTTTGTTCTGTTTTATACTTTTTAAAAAATTCTTTTTTCCTTCCCCTTTTTTGTTGCCCTTCAGTTCAGGCTGTTCTAAGGTTTCAGCCCACCCGCTTAATTCATCATTCCCATTATACAAGAAAAGTATTAAAATTTTTTTTTAAAGATGGGAGGGAATTCGGAATACTTTTAAAAGCAACATAAATGCCTTTTTATTTCAGTGCAACTCAAACACATAGAAAGGGCCCAACAGTGCGGAATGGACAGCCAGTTCCCATCCCAGTGAATACGATATCACTGCGTAAATCGCCGAGCAAAACATGTGTTGGTTTCACCAGCAGTTTGTAGGGGGAGGCGATGTTATAAAGGCAGAGAGGGTGGAGGTGAGAGGGGCGGTGAGCGTGAGCAGAGTGGAGAGAGGGTGGGAAGGAAGACTGTGCCTTTTTCTTCTCCATGAACAACTGCACAGCTGCTGCTTCTGAAGCACGCGCATTCATTTGATGTATCATTCATGTTCTTTCATTTTAAAAAACAACAACAACAACAAAGCAAAAATACAAAAATCACACGTTTGTTTGTTTTCATTTTATTCTCTTCTTTTTTTTTTCTTTCATTTTAAAAAACAACAACAACAACAAAGCAAAAATACAAAAATCACACGTTTGTTTGTTTTCATTTTATTCTCTTCTTTTTTTTTTTTCGTAAGTATTTTTTTCATGGAACTCTTTTTTTTTTTTTTTTTGTTTACCTCTCTCCTCTTCTCACACTTTCGCCATCCCCCCCCCCTCTCTCTCTCTCTCTCTCTTTCTCTCCTCTGTCGATTTATCAGTCTGTCTGTGTCTGTCTGTCTGTCTGTCTGTCTGTCTCTCTCTCTCTCTCTCTCTCTCTCTCTCTCTCTCATTTCATCTTTTCTTTTCTCTCTCCCCTCTCGCCCCTCCCCCCTCCCCACCGCCCCCTCTTTGCCTCTCTTCTGATATGGATTTTCTCGATTTATTCTTGTGCGTTCCTTTTTCTTTATTATTATTTTTTTTAATTTTGTACCCTAGGGCTGGGTGGAAAAAAGCATTTTTTGTCATTATACTTATCTCATTATCCTGGGAAAATAAGATATCGTTCGTTCGTTCTCTGTCTCGGTGTCTCTCTGTCTCTCCCTGTCTCTCTCTGTCTCTCTGTCTCTCTCTCTCTGTCTATGTCTCTCTCTCTCTCTCTCTCTCTCCATTTAGAAGGTACACAACTTAAGTCGATGCTACAATTTCAGCACCTGACCTCATTGTACTTTCACTTCTCCAACGTCTTGAGACCAAGCTTTCTCTTGTGGTGCTGACACACGCACACGCAGAGAGAGGGAGAGAGAGTTTAACATTTCCAGATAAGTGAATCATGCACATTTTGCTCAGTGAAAACATCCGCGCTTCCCAAGCTTCCACCTTGCACACACACACACACACACACACACACACACACACACACACACACACACACACACACACACACACACACACACGAGAGAGAGAGAGAGAGAGAGAGAGAGAGAGAGAGAGAGAAGTGATTAACTCTTTGTGTTCCACCCCTTAATTTGTCAGTAAATAGAGGGTGAGCTTCCGAAAGCAGCTTTTCCTTTTGTCCCAGTCACCCGCTGGTCAGATGGACAATGACGATAAC
>NC_134882.1:49396716-49431716 GCF_041734735.1 Babylonia areolata | reverse complement strand
GCAGGTGAGACAGAAGGAGGAAGGAAGGATAGAAAGACAAAAACGCAGAAGAAGAGACATAAAGAAAGACAGAGAAAAACGCAGAAGAAGAGACAGAAAGAAAGAAAGAAAGAGAAAAAGGCAGAAGAAGAGAAAGAAAGAAAGAAAGACAAAACGCAGAAGAAGAGACAGAAAGAAAGAAATGCGCGGAAGGAGAGACAGAAGGAAGGAAAGAAAGAAATAAAGAGAAAAGTGCAGCAGGAGAGACAGAAAGAAAGGAAAACGAACGGAAAATGAAGTACGAAGAAGCGAAACGGAAAAAGACACACATGCATATTTCTAATTAAAGAAAGTATGGTAGAAAAGGAGAATCCGAACAATGACAGGAGAGATGAAACGCAACTTTATTTATTCGTTTATTTGTCTATTTTTTTAAGACGGCTTCCTCTATGCGCTTTATAATAGCACTAACAGCATTCACGTAAACACATTCACACAAGCATACATACAGTTTTCCTCTCTTTTTTTTATTATTAAGGAACAGAGGGCGATTAAAAGAGAAGAAAATGAAATAATATGTCACATATAAACCGCTACAAATAGAAGTAATGATAACAATAACACCTGGAACAACAATTATAAATATAGGCAATTAAAAAAATACACGCGCATATGTGCACACGCACGCACGCACGCACGCACGTACAGCTCCTCCCAGCCCTCCCTCCTCTTCATCCCTCCATCCTCTTCATCCCTCCAACTGCCCCTCTCTCCTCTTTCCTCTGTATGTCTCTTTGTTTGTGCTGGTGTACATTATCCAGTCCACCGAACATAAAGAGCAGTAGGTACATGGATAACAGACCCATGATCTGGTCACCCTTCAGTGACCTAGCTGCTGCATAAATATGCGTTTGACAGTGAAAGGGTTAAAACGAAAGAACTCGGGGCTTTGCTTTTAGTTTGTGACAGTCGCTGAATTTGTGATTTTGTGTACATATGAATTGTGTTCTGTCATTAGACTAACATTGCTGCGATGTGTCTACTCCAAAGAAGAGAATCTTCATTGCGAGTGGGAAACAAAATGCAGAAAGAACAGCAGGAGGAAGAGAGAGAGAGGGGGGGGGAAGGGGGGGGGGAGGAAACGAAACGAAATTTTATTCTACCAGGGTAGTAAGATTTTTTCCAGTCAGACCTGGGGTATAAAAACAAAGAAAAAAAGGGGGGGTGTGTGGGGGCTAGATCAAATGAACTCATGAACACAGAACTATCAACAAGATGCACACAGTGAGACCATGAGATTTCAACATTCAGACGTAACTTTGATAATCAAAGATTTCTAAAATACATGTTGATAGACTGATGACTTTTTTGTCTCCAAAAGAGAGAAAGAAAGAAGAAGAGGAGGAGGGGGAGACAGGGAGGAGAGAGAGGGCAGAGAAGAAGAAGAAGAAGAAGAAGAGTTCATATTGCTTGTAGCCGCGGGCTGAGGAAAGCGGAAACGAATTCCATCCCAAACTCTCCGTTGGCAGACGCAGGGTTTCCTGTGGTGCACACCGCACTACTGCACTGTCTGACGGAGCAGTCTGACTGTCTCACAGCTACCACCGTCCTCTCCATTTGTCCCCTTGTTTCCCTCTCTCTGTCTCTCTGCCTGCCTCTATTGCTGTCTCTCTTTCTGCCTCTCTGTCTCTCTCTTTGTCTTTCTGCCACTCACTGTCTGTCTCACTGTCTCTGCCTCTGTCTCTCTCTGTCTCTCTGTTTCTCTGTGTCTCTCAGATTCTGTGTGTGTGTGTGTGTGTGTGTGTGTGTGTGTGTGTGTTGTCTCAAATTATCTTTCTTTGTCTCAGATTCTTTTTCTCTCTCTGTCTGTCTCTCTCTGTGTCTCTCAGATTCTCTCTCTCTGTCTCTCAATTTCTCTGTCTGTCTGTCTCTGTCTGTCTATCTCTCTCTCTGCCTCTGTCTCTCTCACTTTCTGTCACTGTCTGTTTTAGCTGTGGAGAAAAGACAGACACAGGAGGAAAACACGGTCCGTACATTCTGAGGAAGATGTGCTGAAGACAGAGCTCCGAGGATACACCAGTTTCTGTTTTTTTTCTTCAGATATATTATTTTCGTTCGCTTCATTGTGCGATGTTATTAAAAGGTACATGGGCAAGGCCGCTTTCTCTCTAAGATTTGAGAGAGAGGGATTGTTGTCAGGGTATTGTACATTCATATGTACGTATTTTGATATGTGTATATATATATATATATATATATATATATATATATATATATATATATATAATGTATGTGTGTTTTTGCGTGTGTGTGTGTGCGCGCATGCGTGCGCGTGCGTGCGCACACACACAACCGCGCGTGTGTGTGTGTGAAAGAGAGAGAGAATGGCAGATGGTCGAAAAGAGCTATATAGAGTTAAAGATAGACGGGGGGTGGGGTGAGGGGTGAGAGAGGCACCGAGATATATGCTGGGAGAGGAATTTGTAAGCAGGGCGAAATAATAAATGAATAAATAAAACAACACCAAAAAAAAGTTTCCGGTCAAAAAATATACAATTTATTGAACACAAGGGAAAACATTATAAACAGTGTGCCTCTGCTGTCTTAACCATTCATGAAAAATCAGTCTGGAAAAACAAACAAACAAACAAAACAACAACCAGTAATGCAGAAAGAGAAAAGTAGAGAAGTTTAAATGGTAACAGTGTCAATGGGTTCATTCAGGGACAGATTGCTAATCACACGATCGGTCAGAATGGAAAATAAGAAAGAAAGAAAGAATGAATGAAAGGAATGAAAGAAACGTTGCGATGAAAAAGAAAAAGAAATAACCTGAAAGCCAGAACCCCGGAGAAAAGACAGAGAAGATCGTCAAACACTTCCGAATGGTTCTGTGGTTGATGTCATTGTTTTTTTTAGGAGGATCAGTTTCAGTTTCAGTAGCTCAAGGAGGCGTCAATGCGTTCGGACAAATCCATATACGCTACACCACATCTGCCAAGCAGATGCCTGACCAGCAGCGTAACCCAACGCGCTTAGGCCTTGAGGGGGAAAGAAAAGGTGAATAAATAATAGATAAGCTTACACAAATAAATAAATAAATAAATAAATAATAATTTTTCAAAAAAATAAAAAAAGGATCACTCTCAAGGAGGTGTCAACGCGTGTGCTGACTGATTCATCATACCCGCAGCACCACACCGTCTCATCCGAAAGACTAGCAACCAGACCACCATTCAAGATCTAATGGAGGGGGAGGCGGGGGAAGTAAAAAGATGCTGGTCCGTATATGGGAATCGAACCCACGGACACTGTTACTCGGTAGTCAGGCGTCACTCCACCGATCAGTCAGGCGTCACTCCTCCGGTCCCCATCACTGCTCTGAGGGCAGGATTGCAGCTAGCGACCTTTCCACGCATTCAGTTTGCTTCGCGGTGAAATTTTCTTTCCTAAGTCTACTTTAATTGCGTGGATTTTGTTTTGTCCCGCAAGGCATTCTTGATGCATGCACAGTGCATGCTTGGGCCAGTGTAAGTAAACCGTTGGCAAAAAAAGAAGGGAAAAACAAGCTGACCGTTTTCTTGATGGTGATGTCTGTTATGTAACTCTCTCTCTCTCTCTCTCTCTCTCTCTCTCTCTCTCTCTCTCTCTCTCTCTCTCTCTCTCTCTCTCTCTCTCTCATTATTTGCTTTCACCATTTCGTTCATTATAATGCTTTGTTATACAATGAAAGTATGTTGACGCATTCACCCATGTCATAAGGACCTCATGGCCATCCACATTAAAGTGTCCAAGCCTCTCTCTCTCTCTCTCTCTCTCTCTCTCTCTCTCTCTCTCTCTCTTCATTCCCTCGCTGACCTCCTCCCCTTCTCCTCCCAACTTGTCCCTCGTCTCACCCTTTCTCAATTATGCTTCTTCTCGCGTCAGAGGGCAATTTGCTCCGGAAGGTGGAAGTGCTTACCCTGAGATGTGAAAGTGGTCAGGTTTCCATGTTGCTGTGCACAGTCCCACACTTTGTAGCCCGCTGGACACATTTAGACCATAGGCAGTGTATATGCATTTTTCAGTTGCCGACATAGTCCTTGCAATGAAACACCGACCAGGAAAATGTACTGAATTGTAGCTATTTATTTATTTGCATAGTTATTCAATTTTCAGTTGATGTCATAATAGTTGCATAAAACACCAACCACTGTGAAAGTATTGATTTGTAACTAGTTATTTGCTTGCGTATTTATTCAGCTGTGGCGAACATTAGTTTGACTTCAGAAGGAAAAAGGGAAATGGAGGATTCTGCGAATTTGCCAGGATTTTAACGGTTCCATGTTGTTGTTATATGGATAAGTGAAGAGTTACAACGATTAATTGGGATACAGATTTTTTTCCAGCTGTTTCTTATCCAGAACAAAATGGCAAGAGGACAGAAGAGTCTGTAATACTAACATTGTAACGGTAAAGTTTAATCATAAATGCCATCGTCGTTAATATATATGTGTGTGCGTGTGCGTGTGTGTGTGTGCATATATAAAGAGAGAGAGTTAAAGCCTTTTAGGTTCTAACCTTCCCTAACCGAAGTCAGGTACCCATTCACACCCGGGTGGAGTGAGGAAAACCAGAGTGACGTCGTGCCTTTCCCAAGCATTCAACACCATGCCTAACATGGGGCCTCGAACCCTGACCACTGGTGAACACTGGGTCACAACACCAACGCATGGCCGGTAACTCGGTGGAGCAGCCACTCGAAGCTATTCAAGTCACACAACCATCGGTGAGCGCATGCCACTGGTGGTTCTTTAGGGAAGTTTGCATAACAAGATTTCATTTATCCCACTCATCTCCTTCACGTCAGTCTGGCCAATGGATGTGTTTTAAATTCCAGTCGTTCCCACGGCGTGTACAGCTTGATGAAGATGTCTAGACAGTGGGGATGCTGACGGTAAAGGCGTGTGCACTTTACTCGTGGTGGCGGTCGTTGTGAAATTCTTTCATCATCTTTCATCCTTACTGTCTCTTGTGTCTGTGCCTCTGCATGCTACGTCTCCCGGTCTTTTTTTCAGTCAGTTTTTCAGTCCGTCTGTCTGGCACTGTCCAAAGGCGCTGAACTGTGGCGACGCGCTCTCACCGGGTTGAACAGCCCGGATTTGACGCAGAGCAATCTGTTTTGACAAAACGCTACACAATACAATACACTGCTATACACAACAATACAGTACACTACAATACAATCCAACTCAACGCAGAACAGTGCAATACAAAACAGCACAATGAAAATGCAGTTATGCAATGCAATATGATACAATGAAATATAATACGATGCAATGCAATGCGGCACAGGTGTTTATGCATCTTTGAATCTTGTGCGGGGACAGCTAAAAGCGCTCGACATGCAACAAGCAGGGACAACGCACTGTTCGGGTTTAGGACCACAGTTCTGTGCGAAGTGACCATCACCAGACAGAAGGTGAACCACAGCGTGCAGCCAACATTGGTTTGTGGACATGTCCGTGTGATGGAAAATGGCGATATTTGCTCTGTGCCCTCAGATTGCCCAGACTGAAAGTCAGCTTGACGGCTTGTTCACTTGCGGGTTGATATGACACTGAGTCGGTGCCTGATTCTTTGAACAGACTTCAACCATTTTATCAATTTTTCTGTCCTAATTTCGCTTTCCCCACCCCTCCCTCTCTCACATACACACCCTTCCAGTATTATGGTTTTCTTTCTCCTATCACTGACACCCACCCTCTCCATTTTACATTCTGTACTATTATCTTCTCCACATTCAGCTCTCTCTCTTTCTCTCTCTCTCTCTCTCCCCTTCCTCAGTCTCCCCCTCCCCCCCTTCCACCTCAACCGCGCCATTTTCATTTGAATGATTCTTTGCTTGCCATTAGTTTTCAAAAATGACGATTTCTAAATAATGATTATGATAATAATGATAATAGAAATCATACCAATAATAATAACGATAACAATAACAATGGTAATTACAATATTAGTACCATCATTTATTTTCGTCTGGTATCACCACCTTAGATGAGCAGACTGTGAATAAATAAACGACAGACGTTAACAAACAGACACCTCTCTCTCTCTCTCCTCTCTCTCTCTCTCTCTCTCTCCCCCCTCTCTCTCTCTCCCCACCCCCCCATTCCTCCTTCCCTGTGACTCTCTAAGAGGTGGGTAAAAAAGGGTATGAAGAGTGGTTGCAGGGTGTTTTCACTGCGGTTGCGATCTTTGTTGTTTTTTTTCATTTTGGTTTACAATATCATTCCTTTGCCTTATTCCCTCTTTAGGATAAACGCTGAATGAGAACAAAACATGTAATTTGATTGGCTGTTATCCTCGTTGATAAAAGCAAAATTGTGATGTCTTTCCTGTCTGTCTGTTTCTTTCTTTCTCTTTCTTTCTCTATCTCTTTCTGTCTATCTGTCTCTGTTTATTTTTATTTTTCCTCCCCACTCCTTTTTTTTCCATCCTTGTACAAGTTTCTCCCCTGCATCTGCATCCCTTCCCCACCCTCCACTCCCCCGCAACCCACACACACACCTTCGAACACGAACAGAGCAAACATTGACCTCTGTCATCTCTGTCCGAACTAACCGGAGCCATCGGTTTACTTCCGGTGTATCTCCCGCCTTGCTAACGTCCTCCGACAGAACGCAACGTTTGCCGAGAGGTTTTAGAATCGTCAGGGTTGACACAAAGGATTCCAACCACCCTGCAGTTTGGGCCGTTCGTATTGAATCTGGGATCATGTCGTGCAGAGTATCTGCAGATGTCGACCCAAGCGATAGACTCCGATCCAAGTATCTATGTGTTAAAAATGTGTGTGCGCGCGGCGCGCGTGTGTGTGTGTGTGTGTGTTTGTATACGCGCTTGTATGTGCGTGTCTGTGCGGTGTATGCATGTATGTATGTGTGTGTGCGTGGGTGTGTATGCGTGTGTGTGCGTGTGTGCAAGCGTGTACGTGTGTGTTTTTGGAGTTTGCGATTCTGTCAGTGTACTTCCGCGTTTGTGAAGAAATGCGGCTGAAGCTTTGTTTCATTTGTGGTTTTGTGTATGCGTGAGAGAGAACAGTTCGAAAGGAGACACACACACACACACACACACACACACACACACACACACACACACACACACACACACACACACACACACAGAGAGAGAGAGAGAGAGAGAGAGAGAGAGGAGATCACATAAGCAGAAACAAGCAGCATCAGGGGTGTATTCAAAAAGTCAAACACTGCTGATTAAACGAGACAGACTGCCTCATCCAACATCCCGATTCTGCTTAACACGACGTGACAAATCGTTGTGATGTAATAAAGCCAAGCATGGAGAAGAAAAAAATGAAAGACGAGAACAGGCAGTGGGTAAAATAGCAATCGGCTGATGCACAGACACATTGCAGAGCATAATCATCATCTATGGACAGAGAAAAAAAAAGAGAACAAAGACTGGACGGACAGGGAATAGGGAGAGGGAAGTGTTTGGCAAAGGAGAGGATAAGGAGATAAAAGAAATTGAGACTGAAAAAGAAAAGAAAGCGAAAAGGAAATACGTTCTTCATTAACTCGATGAAGAGTCGTTGGAGCGCCACACAGAACCGTTCAACAGATTCCTTCAGGCCTGTCGGTTGTGTCTCGATGCCTGGGTCTCTGCAGATGGCTTCACATTGAAAACTACTTTTTGCAGAAAGAAAACAGGACAGACAAAAAAGCCCAAAAAGAGACAGGGTGTGTGGGGCGAAGGAGGGCAAAGCACAAAGAGGGAGAACAGATACAGGGGAAGGACAGAAGGAAGGAGTGGAATGACGGACGGAAATCCACAGTTCAGTTCCTGTCACCCGTAGCCCAGGGTGCGGAAAGTTCAGTTCAGTTCCTGAAGGAGGAGTTACAGTGTTCGGACAAATCCATATACGCTACACCACATCTGGTAAGCAGATGCCTGACCAGCAGCGTAACCCGACGCGCTTAGTCAGGCCTTGGGGAATATTAACAAAAGGGTGAGTATAACAGAAAGACTTTCAACACTCCACTGGCAGACACAGGGTTTCCTGTGGTGCACACCACACCACTGCACTGTCTGACGCAGCAGTCTGATGGCCACCGTCCTTTCTCTCTCTGTCTCTTCTATACTGACTTAGGGTGGAGGACAGACGATAGAGAAAAACGCGTTCTGAATATGTGCGAGAGAGAGAGGGAGAGAGAGAGAGGTGCGGCGGGCTTATATAAGTAGGGAGAAAAACAAAACAAATGTGAAATTAACTTAATAATGCTTCTGAACAGAAAATCACGAAGACCTGGCGAACGTACTTCTCTCTCTCTCTCTCTCTCTCTCTCTCTCTCTCTCTCTCTCTCTCTCTCTCTCTCCGTTCTTGTGTGTGTGTGTGTGTGTGTGTGTGTGTGTGTGTGTGTGTGTGTGTTTATATTCTTCCCTTGCTTTTCATGCATGTGTGTGACTGTGATGTTCTCTGATGATGGTTGTGGCATTGCCGTAATTTTAGACTGTTCACCCATCTGAAGAGCTGCGGTGGAGAGGAATGGTGTTTGAAACATGTATCTGCATCAAATCATACTAAAACCCATATACCCCACTACTGTGATCATGGAAAGAAGGAAAAGAGGAGAAGTGGCATTGAAAAGAAGGGGATATGACCCAGGAGGCAGCACATCGTTGAAGCCAGTTTCAGTTTCCAGGTGTCGAAGCTTGCAGAATGATCTTAATACGCTAACACCACTTTTGTTTTAAAGGATTCTTATATGGTCAGCAACCTTGTTGGGCCCCAAGAACCACTGCTGGCGACTGTCAAACGACGGAAGATGGCATGGTTTGGTCATGTCATACGACATAACACCCTCTCCAAAACCATCCTGCAAGGGACTGTAGAGGGAGGGCGCAGACGGGGGCGGCAGAGAAAGAGCTGGTCCGACAACGTCAAGGAATGGACCAAAATGACGATGCCAGATCTCCTCACGACAGCTGCCAACAGAACGGCGTGGCGAGCTATGACATCTTCCTCATGTTCCCCCATCGACCCCAGCGGTCAAGGGAATGAGTGAAGAGTGATGGTGATATGGTCAGGCATTGAGAGCCTACCCTTGGTATGTATAGATCGTTCATATAAAATGAAGACAAAAAGACATAATCAACAAATAAATCAATATATCAAACTAGATAAAGATGTAATCTTTGAAAATGCCACAAACGTCAACTATAGACACAGTAATGGATATCAGAAATATTGTTGGTTGCTTGGAGCTATTCTGTTGGATATAGAAAGGAGAGAGAAATGGAGGGGAACGAAGTGATTTCTTTTAAACGAAGTGAGAAAAGGAGGAGAGACAGATACAGAGATTCCTTGCCTGTGTCTGCATGGAAGGGAGAGGGAAAGCAGGCAGGTTCCTGACCAGCGTATAAAGTAAAGACACCAGCCAGGCCTTGGAAATGTAAAACAAGAATGTAAAACAAGTAAGTAATCAGTCAGTACCAAATAGTATGGACAGCCAAGGATGGCGCTATGTGGGGTGTGTGTGTGTGTGTGGGGGGGGGGGGGGTGACTTGCATGCCATTGGGATCTATTTTGTACACTGAACAACTGGTAAGCACATAGTCGTCGTTTGCACTTTGTGAAATTTGCATTATAAGATTTCGTTTTAAGATTTCGTCCTTGATGTCAGTGGGGAGGGTGATTGTGTTGGAATCCAAACGGCTTGCTATGGCGCCTGTGACTGAATGAGAAAGTCTAGACAGGGATGCTGGTAAAGTGCTCGGTTCTTTCTTCACTTTGATGGGCACCGTTTGGAGATACTGCTCCCCTCTTCCTACAGCTAAATGTCTCCTGCACTCTGCATCTTTCACCTTTCTTTCTTGTCTTCTCCGGACAAAGTGGCAGAATGGTTAAGACGCTAAGGGTCTGGGTTCCATTCACGCTGTCGCCTGTTCCTCCACGTTTAACTGGAAAATCAAACCGAACGTGTCGTCATTCGGATGAGACGATAAACCGAGGTCCTGTGTGCAGCACGCACTTTGCAAACTGAATAAATAACCCATCTAATAGGTACACAAATATCTATGCATGCATCTGACAAGCGCGTTGGGTTATGCTGGTGTCAGGCATATGCCTAGCATATGTGGGGTAGCGTATATGGATTTTTTCCGAACACAGTGATGCCTCTTTGAGAAACTGAAACTGAAATCGATCCATCCCTCTTTCATGCAAGGGTGTAGATTCTTTTTACCTATCCCCCAGGTCAACATACTTTCAGACCTGCTAATGCCTGAACCCACCGCAAGTGTATATGTAACCCCGAAAACAGCGTACCTGGCTTCGTGACGGTGTAAACAAAACGATCGTACTGGTAAAATATGACAGACCTGTGTGTGTGTGTGTGTGTGTGTGTGTGTGTGTGTGTGTGTGTGTGTGTTCGTGACTGAAACCTGATCGAATGACGCCAGGAAACGAATGGCAGCTGTCAGCCGGCTCTACCCAGGTAGGCAGCCTGTTGTGCAAAAGACTCCGTGTTTCTGCAGTGTTCAGTGTTTGGTCACTGATCGAGGATAGGCACTGTATATTCCCTCCCTTGTTCCTATCCACACCCTTGTTTCCCTCCCTTCCTCAGACCTCGCCTCTCTGTCTGTATGTTGTTGTTGTTGTCTGTCTGTCTGTCTGTGTCTCTTTCTCCCTCTCTCTCTCTGTGTGCAAAAGCAATGCAAATAAGTCAAAATGTAAACAATGAGAACATAACTATTCGGCAGTTTGTTTCAAGATGGTCCTCTTGCCTTGTGTGTGTGTGTGTTGGGGGGGGGGGGGAGTGGGGAGGGTGCTGGGAGGATGAGGAAGGATGATTGCGGCATTCATGGTGCTCGCAAACTTTGGCGAGTGTGAGCGCGCGTGGAGAATGTGAATAAAGCCTCTGTGTGTATGTGTATGTGGGTGAATGTGTGTGAAGTTCATCACATGATCATGCAAACAGCATGAGACGTGTTCACAAGTATATTTTCTTTCTCGCCCCTTTGTCGAAGGGCTTAAAAACGCTGACTGGACAATGAAGAAAAAAACACCCTTGTCATTGATTGTCTCTTTCTCTCACCTCACCCCAACTTTCTCCTCAGATGATCGCAAGTCTCAAAGCAAGCAAGCAAGCAAGCAAGCGCGCGCGTGTGTGTGTGTGTGTGTGTGTGTGTGTGCGCGCGCGCGCCAAGTTCATATATATGCATGTGGAGAGAAATTTTATTACAAACTTCATTTGATTTGCGCGTGAAGGAGTGATTGATAATGAGAGGAGATGGAACGGAAGGAGAGAGAGAGAGAGAGAGAGAGAGAGAGAGAGGCTCAAGCGGAAATGATAAAATCAAAGAAACAAGGAACACAGTAAGTTCACGATGCAGACAAGCTGATGAAAGAAAACTGAGTGTCTCATTCGATGGCTCTTCTGTCTTCAGCCAGACATGACCAGTCAGTGTGGTGTAAAAAGCCAGATGCAACAGAAACTGAAGGATATCTATATTGCAGTGCGAACTGATTCATGC
The DNA here is from genome assembly GCF_041734735.1 of Babylonia areolata. Taxonomy (NCBI): domain Eukaryota; kingdom Metazoa; phylum Mollusca; class Gastropoda; order Neogastropoda; family Buccinidae; genus Babylonia; species Babylonia areolata. The sequence goes on along the minus strand of NC_134882.1, from coordinate 49,420,202 downwards.
ATAGACACTGCAAATCACATCACGTGGAAGAAGAAAAAAGAAGAAGAAAGACAGACATAAAAGCTGTGGAAAATTGTGAAGAAATCAAGATGAAAATAAACAGAAAGGTTGGGAGACGGATAGAAACGAGCAGAAGACAGAGTGAAAGTAAAGAAAAGTAAAAACAAATCAGACAAAACAAAGCGAGGCAAGAGTCATAGAGAAGAGAGGAAAGAAGAAAAACAAGTCAAATTAGGAGAAAAAGAAATCACATGAAAAGAAAAACGAAGAACAAACAAACATAAAGCAAAAGAAAACAAAAAGAAAGAGTACAGGCCTTATCAAATAGCCCGCAGCCTAGGACTGAAGAAGACAGCGACAAATTCCATCCCAAACACATCACTGGCAGACACGGATTTTCCTGGATTGCACAGCACACCTCCACCACTCGCTGCCTGGCGAGTCTCTGTCTGTCTGTCTGTCTGTCTCTCTCTCTCTCTCTCTCTCTCTCTCTCTCTCTCTCTGCTCTCTCTGCCTGCCTACTTGTCTGTCTGTCTGTCTCTGTCTATCTATGTAACTATCTCCTTTTCTTCTCGTCTTTGAGTGATGGATGAAAAATGCATGCATGTTTATCAATATATTACCATCAGAAAAAAACTCATTCATTCATTCATTCGTTCATTAATTTACTCTGTCTGTCTGCCTGTCTGTCTGTCTGTCTGTCTGTCTCTTCGGCATGGTGCCAAACTGGATAATAGTCTTGTAGAGCTCTTCATATTATTGTTTGCTGATGATATTTTGTTATTATCTGAAACAGTTGTTGGCCTCCAGTCTCAATTAAACAGTTTAGCCAGAGGGACTTCAAATTTGAAGCTTAAAGTGAATTTGAGTAAAAGTAACATTGTGGTCTTTAGAAAAGGTGGTTTTTGGCTGCTTGTGAGAAATGATATTATAATGGTACTGAGATGGGAGTTGTGAATTCATATAAATACCTTGGTATATATTTTTCAACGAAATTCAGTTTTAAGTTTGCTTGTGAAGATCTGGCATGCGGGGCTAAAAGATGTCTTCTGTCTATATTAAGTAAGTTGTTTTAACTAAACAATACTTCTCTCAACTTATATATAAAATTGTTTGATACTCAGGTACAGCCAGTGGCTCTCTATGGAGCTGAATTATGGGGTCTTGAATCTAGTTCATCAGTGGTTAAGAAAGTTCATTTGTTTGAATTAAAAAGATACCTTGGCGTCAGCATGAAAACACCAACCGGTTTAGTGTATGGAGAACTTGGAAAGTTTCATATTTGTATCAATGCTGTTCGAAGTTAAGATATTGGTTCAGATTAGTACAAATGGACGAAAACAGATTACCGTCAAAAGCTTATTGCTCGTTGTTACTGGACGAAAAAGGAAAAACCAACTGGGTAACAAAAGTCCGAAACGTTCTGTGTAATAATGGGTTCTTGTATGTTTGGGAATATCATGGGGTAGGATGCATGCAAACTTATATTAGGACATTCAGGCAAAGACTCATTGGTGTTAGATGGCAACAGTGGGAAGAACACGTGAATTCAAGTGTTAGGTTTAGCTTATATGGAAAATTTAAGACACATCCCACCGTCGAACCTTGTATCTTATTGAATATGAATAGACATGTGAGGTATGCATTGACAAAATTTAGATTGGGGATGTCGGAAATTGCTGTACATAGTTCCCAATACAGTTACGAGAAAGATGAATTATATCCATTGTGTAAAGAAGAAACTGAAGATGAAATCCACTTTGTATTACGCTGCCACTGTCTTCACGATTGCAGAACCTGTTTTCGTTACAAATGTTCTTGTCATCAAAAAATGAAAATATGATGATAGATTTATCTCTCTCTATATATAAAGCTTTGAAGAGGAGTGAGAACGCAACAGAATTGTTCGATGTCAGAGAGTAAGGCAATGACGATTGCTTTTTGTTGCTTGTTCGTTTTGTTGTTGTTTTTCTCTTGGAGTCTGAATATTTACTTTTTCACGCAATACTTTTGTGTCCGTATGTTGTTTGTTAACAAAATTCATAACACTATATAAGGTAGAAAATCTTCTGTACTTTTGTTTAACCCCTTCAAATGGGGCAGTGGCCTTATATTGAATAAATCGTTCGTTCGCTCGCTCGCTCGCTCGTTCGTTCTCTCTCTCTCTCTCTCTCTCTCTCTCTCTCTCTCTCTCTCTCTCTCTCTCTCTCTCCACACACACACACACACACACACACACACACACACACACACACACACACACACACACACCATATGGGAAAGGATAGAGGAGGGAGAAAACCACGTTCTTATATTTCTCTGGTCAGTGCAACAGTTTCAGGAGAAAATATTGAAGCTATTGTTCATACGGTACATGTTCTTTCTGGCAGACAAAGACGAATCAGTCTTTTCATGTATGCCCAGTCTTTGCTTCAGTTTCACTGAGCTGTCAAAGCATGCGAACTGATCCATACATGCTTCACCACATCTGCTAAAAGAAATAGAAAAATAAGAAAAGAAAAAGGAGAAAAAAAAAACCCACAAAAACACGTAGCAGAGTCTGACCTACACATAAACCAGCGTGCCAATCAGGCCTTCAAAGCCTGCACTGGGTTTTTATTAAGCATTGTCTTTTAAAAGGAAAGAAATAATCAGACAAAGGAAACATATGCGAATAAAAAAAAATCATTTGCACCACTTAAGCAGACAAGACCACTTTTTTCCCTATAAGGAATCAGCGATTCTGAAGATTTTTCAGGAGACAGAAAAAAAACCGCATTTGAGGAGATAGTACATGCATGAGATATAGCAGTGCCTGGCCGTGTATGCTGCACTGTGAAATAATGGAACCATGCCAATTTTATTGAAACTCTGTCTAAAACAGGACTGAAACATTTTTAGGAATTGTGGACAAATGTAATCCTGTTATTTAGTCATACACGACTTAAAACATTGCGATATAGTAAGTTATCATGATGCCGAAAACTCATATGAAATACTGCAATAATAAAAGTAACACGAGGCGTTCAATAAATCGAAGAAATCTATATGGATAGGATGATATAACACTATGGTTAGAGGTACGAACTATGTACGCAGCGCTGGGTAGCTAAAGAAAGTATGCACTGGAAAGTTTGTGGAAGTACGTAGTAATGTGGGAAAGGGTCAGAGGAAGTATGAAATGATGCTGGGGCCTCTTGGAGTAAGAATGAGTCATTCAGTAATACACAGCAGAAGTCAGAGGGTGCACTTATTCAATGGACAGCTTGGAATCAGAGCAGCACTGAATATCGCAGCAGCGGGAGTATGAACAAGTATGAAATAATGTTTCACCGAAGAGTCCTTACTACTACAATACTGATGAGTGTTAAGAAGCGCGAACCAAAATACAGAGGAGCTCGGGCAAAGCATGAAATATTGGAGGGATGGTGGTGGTGATAAGGGAATCGTGTTGACAGCATAAATAGTGGGCTTTCTGTATGATGTATCGCCCAATAATGCAATCTCCAACGCCACGTGGAACGAAGCAAACGTGTTCACGGGATATGCCTGGAATTTGCGTGCTGCTGACAGTACAAACTCTGAAGATTACTTTTCCCAAGAAGTTGTCAAATGAGTTATTGCAGCCGAAATCGAAGACAAAACAATTGAAGGTGATCGCATATTATTTTAAGCTGTCGGTTAGACGGACAAGGTTCAGTGCCTCTAAGAAATGAGGGGAAGCATTGGAGGTAGAAATGTCTCTCACAGCTGGCCGTGTCAGTTTCAGTTATAGTTTCAAGCAGGTGTCAAAGCGTACAGACTGATCCATATACGCTGTACCACACCTGCTATGGAAAGAGAACAGTGGCAGACACCTGACCTATGTACATAACCAATGCGCTGGTCAGGCCTTGGGAGCCTGCCTTTGGCTCTTATAAAATGTGAACCTAAATTGAAATCCAAAATAAATAATTGAAGCTTAAATAGAACATGAACCTAAATAGAAATCCAAAATGAATAACTAAAGTTTATATAGAACATAAACCTAAACTGAAATCCATGATAAATAATGAAAGCTTGTACAGATCATGGACCTAGATTGAAATCTAAAATAAATGATTAAAGCTTGTATAGTACCTGAACCTCAATTGAAATCCAAACTGAACAAACAAATCATTAAAAAGTAATCTAACGAAAGATCAGCTGGAACTGACATGAAACGAAAAGACTGAAATTCCATTTCGGAATCAACAGCGCGCTGGAAACAGACATAACAGTAGAGCATTGCATGGTGCCTTGTGGGTTTGTTTCTTGATAAATATAAAGAAAGAAAGAAATTCTTAACACAATGCATTCAACGAACCGGTCATCCGTACCCTTGTAATCAAATCATCTGTACATATACATTTATGCCTGCACACATACACAACAACAACAACAACAACAACAACAACACACACACACACACACACACACACACACACACACACACACACACACACACACACACAGCTTCTACCAACCACACTTCCTCTCACATCCCCCAATAGCCCCCCCGTCTCTCTCCCCCCCTCCCCTGTGTGTGTGTGTGTGTGTGTGTGTCTGTGTGTGTGTTTACTTATCTAGCTAGCTAGTTATGTGTGTGTTTGTGTTTTCACACACACACACACACACTCTCTCTCTCTCTCTAAACTTTTTCTTATAATTTTAGACTTTTTCTTATAATAATATACAATATACCTTTCCTCTGATACATGACATGAATACTTTTTTACACTAATAGTCACATGCATTCCTTTTCCTTTATCTACTACTTTACTCCTTTCCGTCTAAAAACACTTATAGTGAATAGACTTTAAACTGAAGATAACTCTCTCTCTCTCTCTCTCTCTCTCTCTCTCTCTCTCTCTCTCTCTGTGTGTGTGTGTGTGTGTGTGTGTGTGTGTGTGTGGTTAATATATATGTGTGTATGTGTAAACGGACACTGTGGTTCTCATTAACTGTATGCATTAAAACAAAGCAGTGCTGTCAAAAGGTCGCTGAAGGACAGAACACCAAAGGCGATAGGAGCAGGGAAACATGACAACATGCCAGGGGCAGTGTCTTTTACAGGGTCCGGAATGCCAAGGGCAGGATGCTCAGAACACTCACTGGGCAGATCTCACTGCTTCAGCGTCCTTCAAAATGGAACGGAAAAAAAAACAGAACGTATATTTGAAACGGCAACTTTGCTCTATGTGTGTGTGTGTGTGTGTTTGTGTGCGTGCGTGCGCGCGCGCGCGCGCGCGTGTGTGTGTGTGTGTGTGTACTTATCTAGCTAGCGGGTGTGTGTGTGTGTGTGTGTGTGTGTTTACTTATCTAGCTAGCTAGGTGTGTGTGTGTGTGTGTGTTTACTTATCTAGCTAGCTAGTTATGTGTGTGTGTGTTTGTGTTTTCACATACACGCACACACACACGCACGCACGCACACACACACACACACACACACACACACACACACACACACATACATATATATGTATATATATATATATATATATATATATATATATGCATATGTATATATATATATATATATAAACACAGATAAACAGATAGAGAGTGGGAAAGAGTGGCTGTTGTTGTTTTTAGACCAGCGTGTTTTCTTCCATTGCAAACAAATAAGATAATAAACATGGGAGCGTGAATAACTGTTGCTCCAGGACAATGACCTTTCTGCTTATCATTGGCTCTTGCCCAAGAAAACTAAAAAAGGTGATTACAATTCTTTTCATAATTCAGAAAGTTCAATCTGCATACATATGGGGTTTTATCGATGCGTGTGTGTCTGCGTGCGTGCATGCCTACGTGCGCAAACTTGTGTGTATGTAGTGTGTGGGGTGTGTGTGTGTGCGTTGGTGGGTGTATTCGCCTGTGCGTGTGGGCGTGCGTGCATCTGGTGCTAGGACTTGGCTGATGACAGTTGCCGTTCTAAGGGGGTCAGCAGAAAGGAGACGGCAATCAGCACTGTATTGAAGCACGGCTGACATGGAGTGGATACAGGGAGAGGGAGGGTGGGAGGGGGTGGCACACTGTTGCTGGGGCCTGTCTTTTGTTTGTACTTGGCGATTCTGGTTCTGGAGAGAACAGGGTGTTGTGGGTTCATTTGTTTGCTTGGTTGTTTGTACTACTGAGAGTGAGAGAGTAAAGTCTTGTGAGAAGGAGAGAAAAATGGTTGGAGAAGGTGAGAGAGATTGAGAATGAATGAATGGATGAAAGAATGAATGGATCAGTGATTTAATGAAGTAATGAATGCATTTAGGAAAAGTAGAAACCAGCAAATCCTGTTTATGGGAAAAGATGACAAACAGTGGAATGATGGCCTAGAAGTAAGCGAGAAAATCTGAGCGCACTGGTTCGAATCACGGTTGTCGCCAAAATTTTCTCCCCTTCCACTAGACCTTGAGTGGTGGTCTGGACGCTAGTCAATCGGATGAGACGATAAACCGAGGTCCCGTGTGCAGCATGCACTTAGCGCACGTAAAAGAACACACGGCAACAAAAGGGTTGTCCTGGCAAAAATCTGTAGAAAAATCCACTTCCATAGGAAAAAAACAAATAATAAAACTGCACGCAGGAAAAAATGCAAAAAAAAAAAAGGGGGGGGGTAGTGCTGTCAGTGTAGTGATGCGCTCTCCCTGGGGAGAGCAGCCCGAATTTCACACAGAGAAATCTGTTGTGACAAAAAAGAGGAATACGAATACGAAGAGAGAGAGAGAGATCCTATGCAAATGCATATGTCAAGTGCACATGGCTGTTTTGGGGGAAGGGGGGGGGCAGAGGGCGTTGTCATTGTTGTTGTTGTTTTTTTTAAATTGGCTCAGTTATTCCTTTCAGTGGAATCGACGAACAACGATTTCCACAGAACACCCTTTGCTGAATGAAAAGTGACTTCGTCGTCGTCTTTTTCTTCCCCTCCCCCGATTTTATTTCATGTCTGTAAATTTCTGTGCGTCTGTTTCTCTGTCTCTGTTTCTCCTCCCACCCAGCGCTTGCTCTCTCTCTCTCTCTCTCTCTCTCTCTCTCTCTCTCTCTCTCTCTGTCTCCCCTGTCTTTCTCGCCCGCCTCCCCCCCTCTCTCTCTCTCTCTCTTTCTCTGTCTCCCACACACTCTCTGAACCTGCGCAAGAATGTGCCGAAATGTCTGCGTCCGTTTGTGTAGGTGTACATGCGCATGCAGGTGCGTATGTACCCGAGCACTTCATTTCACCACCCACCACCTCTACACTTCCTTCTCACCCTCATGTATGGCCCGTGCGTGATGCCTTTAGTCACTGTCAGTCGTGCCGTGTTTTGGCAAAGCGTCTCCGGGGCGAAGCGACTGGAATTGTCCGTGACTCCAGTAATCAGGGCCCCATTCAGTGAGCTGACACTGGGAACTGACCTGGGAACAACGAGCGAAGTCGTTGTGCTTCTTTCTATCAGTTTGTCTCTTTAGTGTGTTTGGCTTTTCCTGTTTTGTGCCCCAGATGTTAATGACAATTTGTTTGCTATGTTTCGATTATTTGCCCAACGATCGGCTTGTATCGCAGATTGACATGAGATTACTCTTGGGCCAACAGCAAAGTGAGAGCTGCATGATGAGTGGTTTCTCCACTGCAGTGGGAAGTCATTTACAGTTTAGTCTTTTGTGAAGAAATATGAGGAGGCATGATTGCACTGGCACTTAGTGCTGCAGACTTGGGGATTAGTCGGCCTTTAACAACCATCCCAACACCGACTGTCCTAAAACCTCTTGGCCGAGGAGTGGGCGCGTAACCTGGGCAAGACACTCTCCACTATAAACAAATTCCCAAATTAATGGTAAGGACAGCAGACGCCTCCTGCTGTTCTGGTGGTCATAGTCGGATACGACTCACTGTCATACAATAGTTTCGTGTATGATGAATGATGATGAGATTGTTGACGACGCTGCTGCTGCTGTTGCTGCTGCTGCTGCTCTCTCTGTGTGTGTGTGTGTGTGTGTGTGTGTGTGTGTGTGTGTGTGTGTGTGTGTGTGTGTGTTTAAGCCCATGGCACAGTCGGTTCTTAGGAGCCGGCTTCAGACGGAAAACAAAATGAGATAAAAATTATACTCTCTGATAGGGTTCGAACCCGCGTCCTCGCAATCGTCAGTCCGTGACGTAAACCGCTTGGCCACTGCAGTTGATTTTTACCTGTTTTTGTCCTCTTCCAAGAACTGCTGCTGTCGTTGTCCCTTTGTTCCTAGCCATAGCTTTGAATTGAGTCAACAAACCGAGAGAGGCTGAAACAGGCAGTCAGTCAGAGAGGATGTGGCGCAAATCTAGAATCCGTCTGTCATGCTGTTAATAGCCTGTTTGTTTAATTGTTTGTTTATTTATTCATTTATTCGTTTTTCTGTGTTGCTTAAGCCACGTTGAGCATCAGAGATTAAAGATAAAACACTATAGATACGTATCCAATAGTACCCAGAAAAAAAATGGAAAAGAAAATTAGGCATAAGCAGTCATAACAATGTATATATAATTCTATTATATGCGTCTGGACATTACGTCAACATGTCGTCTGCACAAAAACATAATTATACATCATACACAGCATTACATACAATTACAGACATACAAAACCACAAAATGCCAACGGGCAAGAAATGCTATTTGTCAAGTTCCGACCGAAAAGCACGCAAATACTCAAATCTGTATTGAAAAGCATACAGGTGAATGGACCAGCCAGGCAGAAAAAAAGAAGTCGGAAACAAAGGCAGCGAGAGAAAAGAAGAGAATTACAGCACAAAATTACCAGAAGGTAATGACTGGATGCTCAGTTTGATTTTCCAAACTTGGAAGAAAGAGCGAGACCGGGATTCGAATCCAGACCCTCACGAACACTGTATTGGCACACAAGCTTCTTAACCATCCTGTCGCCTTCCTTCATAACTACTACTACTACTACTAGTTATTATTATTATTATCATCATCATCATCATCATCATCATCATCATCATCATCATCGAACTACAGCAGCAGCAGCGTCAACAACAACAATAATATTTTGGACATGAGAACTGCTTGAACCCAAATTGTTAGGAATGTTAAATCACAGCTATTCGTTATGATAACTAACGTTTTCCCCTGTCTGTCTGTCTCTGTGTCCTCCTCCCTGCAGGCATCACCACCGTCCTGACCATGACGACCATCAGCAACGGCGTCAGGTCCTCGCTGCCCCGCATCTCCTACGTCAAGGCCATCGACATCTACCTTGTCATGTGCTTCGTCTTCGTCTTCGCGGCGCTCCTGGAGTACGCGGCCGTCAACTATACATACTGGGGCGCGCGCGCCAAGCGGAAGGCCAAGAAGCTGAAGGAGAGGGCCTCCACCACCACCACCACCTCCTCCTCCACCTCCATGAAGAGGTCTGCCGCTGCCCGCAGGACGCAGGAGCAGCAGTACGTCTTGGAGCAGGTGAGGTGGTCTGGGGTGTTTGGTGGTGGTGGTCGTTGTGTGTGTGTGTGTATGTGTGTGTCTGTCTGTCTGTCTGTGAAGTGGGAGGTTGTGGTGAACGTTTTTTTGGTTGTTATGGGATTCTTAGGTGTGGGGATGTTTTTCGTTGAAGAGCGATGTGTTGTTTGCGTTCTGCTTTTCTTGTTGTTTTGTGTTGTATTGTAGTGTTGTATTGTATTTGATTATTGTTCTTTTCTTTTGTTTTCCTTTGGATTGTTTTGTGCTTTGTAAGGTTCTGAAAATTGTATGGTCTTGTACTGTGCTTTCTAGTGCTGGACTGTCATTTAACTCTTCCGTGCGAGGCTCTACCTACCTTTCCTCTGCAATATCCTGACAACTTGTCTCTGCTCGACTCAAGTGTCCTCATGCTTTACCTTCTTTCACAGAAATGTTTATGCACATGTGTCTGTATCTGCGAGCAGCCACTTTGAGAAAAGAAAGCCTTCCTTTCTCTTCATGAAACTTTAGTCTCTTTGCCCTCGTTATATTGCTACCTACGTCACTTTCTCCGTGTCTGTGTGTGAGAAGTGCGTGTGTTTTTTGTTTTGTTTTTTGTTGGTTTTTTTCGTATTACTGGCACCTAGAGGCCATTTGAAATATTGGATAATGTTCTGTTTGGACCATAGACTGCAGTGTGTGTGTGTGTGTGTGTGTGTGTGTGTGTGTGTGCGCGCGCGCGCGTGCTTGTGTGTGTGCGCGTGCTTGTGTGTGTGCGTGTGTGCGCATGTATGTAAATACGTTGTTCCACATGGGGTCTAGTGGTGATAATGGTAGTAGCGGCATTTGCTTGCGTGTGTTCGTGCGCGCGCGTGCGCGTGTGTGTGTTTGTATTGATGTTTTGTTATTTTTGTTGTTGCTGCTGCTGCTATTGTTCGGATTGTTTACTACATCTTTGAGATGACTCTGAAGCATTCTTGGATGTCGTTGCCATGTATTGCTGTGAATCAGACTTGTGTTTTGAGATCAGTTTCGTGTTAGTCGACAGGTCGTCGTGATGGTTAAAATCTTCCTGAAACATATTCGTTTCTTGAAGCCAAATCAAATGACAGTTGCAGCCATGGGGTCTGTACGGTTGATGAGAAAAAGGTGCCAGAATCACACACACACACACGCACGCACGCACGCACGCACGCACGCACGCACGCACGCACGCACGCACTCTCTCTCTCTCTCTCTCTCTCTCTCTCTCTCTCACACACACACACACACACACACACACACACACACACATACACATACACGCATGCGCACAAACACAGTCACACGTACACAACCGCGCGCGCGCTCACACGCTCACACACAATCACGCACGCGCATACACACTCACACACAAACATATATATACTCACACACATGCATGCACGCACGCGCACACACACACACACACACACACACACACACACACACATATATATATATATATATATATATATGCACACACACACACGTGTTCACACACACATATATGCACACACGCACACACACACGCGCGCACGCACGCACGCACACTCAACACACACACACATACACGCGCGCGCGCGCGCGCGGACGGGGGAGGGGGTTATTTCAGCTGAGAGAACAATTTTTTTGAAACGCACATTTTCAGTCAGTTAAGTTCCTCTTCCGAAGCCCCTTTTGACTCTGTCCCTCACTATTTTTTTCTCTCATGAATTCCATATCAATCCTATTAAATGGGTTATTTAGATTATTTATTCTTCATTGTATTAAAAATGATTTCAAAACAGCGCAAAGCTTTGCACTTAACAAGAAAATCCTCCTTACAATATGGCAAGGAGAGCAGCTCTAAAGGCGAAGTCACCCTATTAAAATGGCGTTTCAAGAAGAAAGAAAGAAAGAAAGAATGTGAGAGAGAAGTAAGTGAGGAAGGAAGGAAAGACAGAAAGAAAGAAAGGTACTTGTCTTAGCTTGTCCTGAGGACAGCTGGAAATTATGTGCGACTTTGATGATGAACACTGAAAAGTTAGTGGAGAGAGAGAGAGGGGGGGGGGGGTGGTGGTGGTAAGGAGAGAGAGATTAGACAGGCGGACACAGAGACGGAAAGACAGACAAAGACGGAGCGACAAACACGGAGAAACAGAGGTAGGGATAGACGGGTGTAGAAGGTAGGGAGAGACAGACTGGCAGGCAGGCAGACAGAAAGAGTGAGAGACATCAGGGAGAGACAGACATACATGTAGGCAGGGAGGGGAGGGTGGTAACACGGAGGGAAAATAACCGAAGAAAGCGGGGAAGGTGGTGGGAGGTGTATTGGGGACGGGGTGGAGGGGGGTGAGAGGAGTGGATGGCATTTCATCAGTGTGGGTTTACCCCCGAGAACGGAGTATGGCTGCCTACATGGCGGGGTAAAAACGGTCATGCACGTAAAAGCCCACTCGTGTACATACGAGTGAACGTGGGAGTTGCAGCCCACGAACGCAGAAGGAGAAGAAGAAGAAGATCAGTGTGGAAAGGAGCAGTGTGGTTGGCAAGGTGGAGGAGGAACACAAATATCACATCAGCGCGATTTTTCTATTTCAAACGCCATAATGGAGTCTCCCGTCAGACCGATGGATGAGTAGGCAGGCAGGCTTATCTGTCGGTGTGTGTCCTCATATGGGAGAAGAGGCCGATTCTGGATGCGCAGGGAAAACATCTGCAGAAGTTGAACCCTGCTTCCTTCGCTCACGCTTCTCCTTTCTGGCCAGCGTTCTCTTGTTTTCAGACTTTTTTGCCACTAGAGCACAGCATCCTCCAACGAGAGCGGGAAAGGGCATTAGTTTCCCAAGAAGCGATGTCTGTGTCACAGGCTTTGAGGTTTGTCTTCAAGGTATCCTCGAAGCGCTTGCAGGGTCTTTCAAGTTCACGGTGGCCTTCCTTCAGCTGGCCATACAAAAGCATCTTCGGGATCCTCCTGTCTGTCATGCGGACAACGTGTCCTGTCCAGCGTGGCTGGTACTGGATCAGCAGGCTTTCGATGCTGGGCAGGCCGCTCCTCTCTAGGACCTAGAGATTGGAGACCCTGTCTTGCCACTTTATGCCGAGGATCTTTCGTAGGCATCTCTGCTCAAGTTGTTGAATGTGACGGCGATACGTCGTCCATGTTTTACAGCAGTACAACAAGGTGGTCAGCACAACAGCTCTGTAGGTTTAGATTTTGGTGCTAAGCCAAAGCGGACAAGTGGGTCAGGTCAGGTGCATAGCCATATACGACGGATAAAGGCAAACAAACTTCGAACAGTATTGGCTTTGGTGGAGGACATCATTCACTGAATGTAAAGACATTTTGTGGTTTTAGTTATCTTTCGGGCAATATATGTTTCTAGCAGATTTTAGAAATGGGCAACAGAGAAGAAAATAAATGTCATCTTATTCAGATTTTTTTCTTACACAGTGAACATAGTAGATCGTAATTCGTATGGTTTTTGTTCACTTTCCCGAGATATTCCAAGGCGAAATCTGGTCGTTGGCGCACGTCTGTATCCATAGCTGTCAGTAAATATGTCTCTCCATACCATGCAAAGGATTCTGTAAGTGGGATGCATACTAAATTTATCGTCCGTTTGTACAGGATCGTTCCAATGTTGCCATTTAGAAAAAAAAATCAATCGTTGGTTATAGTTGTTGTAATTTTTGTTGTTGTTGTTGTTTAAAAAGAACTGAACACCTTGATTTGTCCAAACAAAACCAAATCCAAAATGTAAAAGACACTTCTTTATCCATGTCTGCTCTGCACGTTGTTTTTCCTCGGACATCTCACTCAGAGAACATCACGTAAGCTTTCGTTGACAGTTTGCTTCCATCTGTGTTAACTTTAACCTCAACGAACGCGATTAACAGTAGAATTGAATATATTTGAATATCTATTCACTTGTTCATAAACTGTGTTATCAGGTGTACGTCTGTCTACGAAAAAAAAACCTTCGTCAAAGCAAGTTAATGAACCTTCATGCAACGTTTAGCTTCAGTGTGCAGTCGCAAAATTTCGGAGTCATATTGCATTGGAGACAGAGACTGAAAGGCCCAAAAACTTTATTACTTAATGAGAATGGTTGTAGACATTGCCTATTCTTCCAATTATTCTGTCCTTGAGAGAACGAAATGAATTTCTATTTCACGAGGGCAGTGGAGTAAGCATAACTGATTTTTTCACCCAGCCCTGAGAGAGAGAGAGAGAGAGAGAGAGAGAGAGATCCACCCACATACGTAAACAAAAAGCAACAAAAAAAAAAAAAAGGGGGGGGGGGGGTGGAGCCCGGACAAACAGATCAATGAGTCAGGTCGATGTTTTCCGCTCACCAACTTTTCCACCCACCCTTCAGCACGAAGAGCGTGTCTGCCAATGAACGGCCACAAATCAAGGGGAGGAAATGAGGGTCCAGACGGAGTGCTGTCCCTTGGCACACGTTCGCTGTCCCTCGTTCGGACTGCTGAAAATGGTTTGAAAACAAGTCGTCATTTGGTCAATCCTTTCCTTCTTTCTTTTTTTCTCTCTAAAATTCAAATCGTTAGTGCCTCCTTGCCTTGTTTTAACAGCCCTCGTTAGACCGCGCTAGTTTTTGCAGTCAGTGGCTTTTTAGCAATCACACGCTTTCTCGCAATTTGTTGGGAAGTTTAGGATTGCGAGAAAGCGTGGTCATGTCTCTGCTGATGTTGCTAGCAATGGCACTGTCATCTCCTCCTTCCCACACTGTCTCAGTCTCTTTCTTTTTCTTTTTTTCTTTTTTTTTTCTCTCTCAAATCTGTAGTACGAATATACGGAGGAATGATACAATTACGGGGATTTCCTTGGCTTACTCACACGCTGCGAGAAAGCGTGGAGGTGCCTCGCTATTCTCGCAATTTGCGAGAGATCGTCGGATTACGAGAAATCGTGGACTGACAAGAACACCCTGAGATAAGAAAAAAGGCGTAACACGTTCAATATATTGCTTGTAAAGTTCATGATCTGTCTTCAACGAAACTTCACCTTTTGTTTAGATAAAGGAAAGTGAAAATAAACAACAAAAAACAAAAACAAACAAACGCAACAATAACAGCAAACAACAAAAACAACAACACAGATAAACAAACAATGAATTCATCTTTCACTGGCACGAGTGGCTGACGTGCTGCAAATGGAGCCGTCAGAATGTACCTCAGCAGCGTTGACGACTACAGAATCAATGTGTAGCGGTGTGGATGTGTTGACACAGCCAACTGTACAGAGGCAGGGAGGTGGGAAAACAAGCAAGGAACCAAATGCACATAATATAAAAACCATGCAGGCAAACAGACAATACAGAGGTATTTGCTGATATATAGATATGTAAGTAGTATATACTAGTATATACTGAGTAGTTAAAAGTTTTGGCAGAAAGGAAGGCAGGCAAAAAAGATATATCGATATGTTGGCAAACTGATACAGATAGGTAGGTAGGTAGGTAACAGACAGACTGTGTGTGTGTGTGTGGTGCGCGCGCGCGCGTGTGTGTGTGTGTGTGTGTGTGTGTGTAAAGCGTATGGGGCATACAATTGGCTCTCTCCCTCATAGAAAATTCAGATGGCCCCAGTTGCTATCTTTGATGAACTTACATCGTCCCAAGTTTCCCATTTTGCCCTGATTTATTTTTGTAAAATGAATGTTTAATGGTTTCTTGTTTTCATTCATTATAGATATCATATGTTTGCATTCAATATCGTGCTTACGGAAGAAGAAATAGACGGATTAATAGATAGATATATTGGATGGACAGACAAAACGATTGAGCGACTGATCAATGTAGATAGCTCTACACAGATGCAGACATGTTGGACAAAATTGGCCAGGAAGTCTTGGACAGGCTTGGGGAGTTTCCACTGCAGTGAATCAGGTGTATCCCCAGGTCTTGTTTTTAGACTGTCCTGTGTCTGGTTTAGCCACCATCCATCTCTCTCTCTCTCTCTCTCTCTCTCTCTCTCTGTCTCTGTCTCTGTCTCTCTCTCTCTCTCTCTCTCTCTCTCTCTCTCTCTCTCTCTCTCTCTCTCTCTCTCTCTCTGCCTCTGTCTCTTTTCCGTGGTAATGTTCCAGGCTGCCCTGAGCTAGTTTGGACATCGTTCATCTTTGTGTCTGACTGTATCAGTCCCTGTGTGTATATGCGCGCGCGCGCGCGCGCGTGTTTGTGTGTGTGTGTGTGTGTGTGTGTGTCTTTCTTTCTCTCTCAGCACTTATAACAGGGGCACAGTGAAAATTAGCTCTAGAAGGCTTTTTGTAGAAAGTGTACCTCCGCTAACGAGGAATTTATCTCGCAGTGGTGAATAGTCCTTTTATTACCTCCCATGTCTCGCAGTTGGCGAAAAATTCCATGATTTACTTCCATGTCTCCAAATGCAGAATACAGAATACGTCACTAAGTGAAAATCATTTGTTGTGAAAAACATAATTATGATTACCACCCCTGTCTTCCAAAAGCGAAGAATCCCATTACCCCCCACCACCATCACCACCACCACCACCACTGCCACCCATCCCCACCCCCTCCTGCCTTCCAGTTAGCGAAGAATCATTTTAAAAATATCGTGGATCCGGACATGGATGTACAGAATTCCACACCCTATCGAAAAACAAAGTCTTCACCAAAACAAAGCCCAAGCGCTGAACTACTTGATTCTAGCCCTATTCTTTTCTGAGTTATTGAAGCGATTTCGATTTCTTTTTGTAGCTTTATTCTCAAAACAGATACATTTGATTCATAACGTACCACACATTTGTATTAGAGCATGTATACGAACATCCAGGATCATGGAGTTTGACAGGAGAGCTCCCACATCCATGAACCGTAACTTGTATAACATCTTGTCTGTCCCATTGTGAATGGTGTTGTGATTTTCACTTGTCACCAAACGCGTTTTATTTTATGGTGATACAACACGTACACAGTGCACGTGCATGTTGCTGGTGTCAGATGGAAGCTGAGGCCTACCCGACGTAATCTTTCCTTTACACGAAATGAATGAATGATTAGACTAGGAGAGTAAATGGTTAACAGACAATTAAGAGTGATAACGTTCTCCATACAAAAGATACACAACTTCAAGTCAATGCTGCTTTAGCTACCGATTCAGCTACCACAGAGGTAAATAAAAAGTACATTTGAAAAAACCCAGACACTTACTGAAAAAAAAGAGAGCCAGGAGCTTGTCCTTACACCGATCATTTGACATGTGCACACAGAAGCAATGACAGAAGGAATGTGCAAACACAAGTAAGCTTTTATTCAAAATTGGCATAGCCTTTGCATGGCTGTACATACACCAGCCAACAAGTGGTCAAACTGAAATCAAATCACAACACAATGGCAGTGGTGTGACCCATGGCCCAGATCTAAGGCATTCATAAAGTTCGGAAAAATCCGTCAGCATTTGAGGATGTTGGCATATCTGCTTACTGACAGACAAACAATCCAACAAACGAACCCAGATGAAGAACGTAATCTAAACGTAATCTCCTTAGGGAGATAACAAGGTTTGAACCTAATGGTATTCCAAGTGAGGTCTGACGTCAATAATGCAGAACACGGTTGGCCAGCTTCATAAACTGTCCAGCCAAGCATGAAATATGCGCCTCTAAGCAAATTACAAGAAGATGGAAAGTGTGTAAAAAAAATGAACAAATAAATAGATACGAAAATGAACTTAGCATGTGTATATTATGCCCTGTCTGCATCGATCGAAATGGAAAAAGCAATATCGCCACCTGAAACATATCTCAGACGTGTATTTTTACTCAATTAATTTGATATATTTATCAGCGAGAGTTCCGGTTCTGAAAATACGTTGACGGAAGGAATGTGACAAGCAGGGGGAGGATGATTCATTCGTTTCGGAAATATTCCTGTAAAATTAAAACTACTTTTTATATTTTTATTTTATTTTATTTTTAGTTTAATGTCTTTTTGTTATGAGTGATACTAGACGACGACAAAGTGAGGGTGGGCAGGTGCGCGCTAAGTGCATGTGTGTGTGTGTGTGTGTGTCCCCATGTCAAACGTAAACATGGGCACTTTGTCGGCGACCGAAACTGACAGAGAAAAGCGATACTGACAGAATGATTCAGATCGGTGAGATCGTCCTGACCTTCGCTCTTTTCATGACGCCGTATCAAACCTTTCAGAGACGCCGTGGCAGAGTCGGTCAGGCTTTGGGCTTTGGTCCAGTGTTCCCCAGTGAACAGGGATCGAGGTGCACTTTCGGCATTGTGTTGTCATATTGGGAAAGGAACACTACTCCGAATTTCTTCACTCCACCCATTTGTGAATGGGTACCTGACTTCGTGAAGAAGGTCAAAACGGCGGAAGTAGAGGGTTGGGCCCCGCTTTCATACGTCGACCCCTAGACACTGTGGATGGTGGCTGCAAAAGGCTGTTGGACTTATAACTCTCTCTTTTTTTTGTTGTTATTTTTTGTCTATGTCTGCCTCTGTTGCTCTTGTTAGGCCACTACTGATCGACAAATTTCGTTTTATCTATCGTCAACAGTGGGCACACGATCAAGGTGATTATTGATTTTGTTTTTATTCTAAGTAACAACAGATCTTTTCAAAGAGTAGAAAAGCTTATATCGGTGATGCAGAAGGGAACTCCGACAACAAAAACAACCCCCCCCCCCCCCCGAACCCCCCACTCCCCCCAAAAATCAAACAAAAACAAAAAAAACAGCGACTACAAAAAAGGAAGAATCACTAAGACGTCAGACTGAAATGAAAGAAAAGAAGAAGAAAGGAATAATATAAAATGAATACCAAAACCAGAAAGGGGGAAAAACACAGAAGAAATAACGAAAGAAAAATGTGGGGAGGGGGGTGGAAGGGAACCAAAAAATAAAAGAGAAAATAAATTAAGAGGAAAGGAACAAAAAAGGTAACAACGCGGAAGAAGAAAAAGGAGAAGAAGAAGAAGGGAAAACAAGAAAAGAAAAAGAAAGGCCCATAGCGCCGCAATTCAATCAGACCTGCTTAGCGTAAAATGAAAATCATTGCACTCTGCCGTGCAGCGCATTTCAACCCTGCCTCCCATCACGTTTTCACAACAACAACAACACCACCAACAAAGAAAAGCACAACAAACAAACATACACACGCACGAACACGCGCACAAAGAGAGAGAGAGAGAGAGACAGACAGACAGACGAAAGAACTTTTTCGTATGCATGCATATGGGAACGCGCGAACGCACACACACACACACACACACACACACACACACACACACACACACACACACTCTCTCTCTCTCTCTCTCTCTCTCTCTCTCTCTCTCTCTATATATATATATATATATATATATATATATATATACTCTCTGTGTGTGTATATATATATATATATATTCCCTCTCTCTCTCTCTCTCTATATATATATATATAGAGAGAGAGAGAGAGAGAGAGAGAGAGAGAGAGAAAGCGATTTTCGTAACAGCCCAGGAGTTACTAACTCACATTGAGGACATAATGTTATGAATCACAATAGATACAGATTCCGATGATGACGCAGTTGCTCTTTTGATAGACGGAGGAAGACGGAGACTGAAAGACTGGGACTGAAAGAGGCAGAGGCAGAGACGTCCAGAAAGAGAGACAGACACTAGGACAGACATACACAAAAAATAGAGTGACAGAGAAATAAGAAAGAGACAGATAGAGACACAGAGAGACAGAGACAGAAAGAGAGACATATAGAGACAAAGAGATAGATAAATGAGAAAGAGGCAGACAGACAGACATTGACACAGTTTGCACGTGCTGAAGGCCTGTGAGCGAGGCAGTAAACAGCACGTGCCGACACGTGGTCCGAGAGGCGTTAAGAGTTGATCACACAGGGCGTGACACAATCGTCACTAAACGGGCGGCCGCATTCTTGACGCAACGGTCAGCCCTATACCAAAGAATGTTTCAGCTGAATCAGCGAAACGAAGAGCTGACACATCAACATCATCATTGCAGAAGGGTGTTGTAAAAGGCTCGGTAGCCCTTTAAAGCATTCCGAGCAGTGAATTCATCATGTCGTCTATTTCTAGGGCTCGACATAGGAAGGCGAGGCCCAGTCCAATCCATCCGCTTTGAAACTTCCTCACCCGATATCGGGTACCCGCTCACAACCTGGGTGGGGTGAGGGAAATTTTGAGAAATGCCATTTTTCCATGGACATAAGATCTTGCCGAAACGGGGCCACGAAGCCTGTATGACCGGAGAACACTGGGTCCAAAGTCCGTCGTCTAACAGATTGTGCCACGGCGGCTCCCGAAGTGTACTGACTTGCAAAGTCATTATCGTGTCTTCCTTTGTCGGCCTGATCAGCGGCATGTTGTCTGAAGGGCTGTGCGACGCTAACAGCGACGTGAGGACCGGCCGCTGATTTGGTATTCACACCACACAACTGGCTTGATGTCCCTGTCTTGGTGTTGACGTCTGACTCTTTGACTGACAGGCTTGCCAAGTACCAGAAGGGGGCGGAGGTGGGGTGGGGTGGGGTGGGGAGGATAAGGGAGGGGTTAGAAACTGCATTTTCAGAAAACGAACGCTGTACATCCAACAACAAAATACGATGATACTACTACTACTACGACGACTACTACTACTAAAAATGGTGATGATGATGATAAGAAGGAGGAGGAGAGAAGAAGAAGGAGAAGAAGAAGAATGATAACAATATGTATTTTTAGGTACAAGAAAGATAGGGTTGCAGCAAGTATGCTTGAGAGGACTGCATCGTTTGTACACCGTAATTAAGTGCAAGAGGCACAAATGGAAGCAAACAGAGGAGGGGAGAAAAAAACAAACAAAAAAAACGAGTCATCAAATTGCATTTTTATGGAACCAAAATATATCTAATAATGAAAACAGAAGCAACCCTTGCGTAAAATAAGGGGTGAGTGAGTGGAGAGGAAAAAGAAAGAATACAAAAACAACTGTGAAGGAAGAAACGAAGGTAAAAGATTGAAAGAATGAAAGGATTGAAAATTGAACGAAAGCAAAAGATTGATCTAAAGAAAACGGAGCACAAGAAAGAACTCGCTCAGAACTCAAAACGTTTTTATTGAAGGATTAAGATTTTAGAAGGGAAAAAAGCAAAGGAAAGAAAAATGAAATAAAATTAAAACAAAACAAAACGAGGGGGACACATGAATCCACTGACAAAAAAAGAGAAGCTTGGAAGAAACATCCGTTTTCCTTTTTCTTTTTCTTTTTTTAAATCGAAACACCCATTGTCATGCCACAAAAATGTGGGGAGAGAGAGAGGGTTGGGTGGGTGGGTGGGGAGGGGGACGGGAGAGGGAGGAGCTGAACGTCAGCATTCTCGGGAGCCAAACGAACAAAAATAACAACAAATAATAAAGCACGTGACACTCGTACGTGCCACTGCAGTAAAAGGACAAACAAAACGGTGACTGCGCATGAAAGAGATGGGGGTAGGGGTGACGAGTTCTTTTGGGGTTTCTTTTTTTCCTTTTTCTTTTCTTTTTTTTGGGGGGGAGGGGGGGGGGGGGGGGGGGGGGGGGGGGGGGGGGAAGACGACTGGGGAGAAACAGAGAGGAAGGAAGGGAAGGGAGGGATGGCAAGGAAAGAGTGAATGGAGAAGGTGACTGGACAAGTTGGGGAGATGGGGGGGGGGGGGAGAGAGAAAGAGAGTGAGTGGAGAAGGGGGAGTAACGTTGGGGATATGGACAAGGGGGAGTGACGTTGGGGATATGGACAAGGGGGAGTGACGTTGGGGATATGGACAAGGGGGAGTGACGTTGGGGATATGGGGGGAGAGAGTGATTGGAGAAGGAGAGAGAAGGGGGAGTAGCGTTGGGGAGATGGGGGGAGAGAGTGAGTGGAGAAGGAGGGAGAAGGGGGAGTAACGTTGGGGAGATGGGTGAGAGAGTGAGTGGAGAAGGAGGGAGAAGGGGGAGTAACGTTGGGGAGGGGAGTAACGTTGGGGAGATGGGGGGGAGAGAGTGAGTAGAGAAGGGGGAGGGGACACGTTGAGGGTTTGTGGGGAGACCGTTAGCTGAGAAGAAGGGAGAAGGAGGAGGGACAAGTTGAGGAGATGGTGGGAGAGAGTGAGTGGAGAAAGAGGAAGAAGGGGGGGGGAACAATTTGGGGAGATGGTGGGGAGAGTGAGTGGAGAAAGAGGAAGAAGGGGGGGGGAACAATTTGGGGAGATGGGGAGAGTGAGTGGAGAAAGGAAGAAGGGGGAGGAACATTTTGGGGAGATGGTGGGAGAGAGTGAGTGGAGAAAGAGGAAGAAGGGGGGTAACATTGAGGAGATGGGGGGGGGGGGGAGTGAGTGGAGAAGGGGGGGTAACATTGAGGAGATGGGGGGAGAGAGTGAGTGAAGAAGGGAAAAGGGGTGGGAAAAGTTGGGGAGTGTGGGGGGAGATAATGCGCGGAGAAGTGAGGAACAAGCTGGGGGGAGGGGGTGTTGGAGAAGGTGTGTGTGGGGGGGGCGGGGGGGGGGGGGTAAGGCAGGGGAGAGTGAGAAAGAAGACGTGAAGACCTGTGACAGAAGAGGAGGAGGCGTGAAGCCGGACATAAGGGACACATGGACAGCTTCCAGTGCACGCCCCGACAGCGCCGTCACACTGGAGAAACCTGTCAGTGTCTGCAGGCCTGGGGGGGAGAGGGGGGGTAGTGGAGGTTCGGGGGGGGGGGGGATGTGAGAGAGAAAATCCAAACAGAAACATAAACCGAACATCGAGAAGTTGAGTGAGGAGAAAAGGGTGGAGGAATGGGCGTGGCGATGGGGAGTTGAGGAAAGAAAAAAAAAAAAACCCACACAGAAACACCACCAAAAATGGTGGTGTTAAATAAAGAGAAGGATGGAGGAAAAAAATTATTACGAAAAATAAGGAAAGAAAGAAAAGCACAGGGAAAGGGAAGGTGTGAAGGAAGTAGCGACGGATGGAAGGAAAGAAACAACAACCAAAAGCGAGAAAAGAAAGAAAGACGGGAGGGGGCAAATGTATTAGAGGAAGAAAAGGAGGGGAAGGGAGGAAAGAAAAACGTGAACGAAAGAGGGGGAGTGGGGATGGAAGGAAGGAAGGAATGCAATGAAGGAAGGAAGAAAACGGTTTCTGTGCCCATCAAAGCACGTGCGCATACTTCTTCATGCCAAAAACAAGCAAACAAACAAACAACACAAACAAACATACAAGCAAAAGAAAAACCACAAACCTTGCCTTTCACATAGAAAAACCGCAATCATGACCGACTCTCTTAGACAAGTATCCGTTCATGCGACACGGTGTTGGCTATGCTGCATCACGCTTTTAAAGCTTGATTGTATGGGGATGTTGAATCACTTTTGGCGCTTCTTTTCTTGCCTTCCATGACAACAAAACAAACACACACACACACACACACACACACACACACACACACAAACACAAATAATAATAATAATAATAATAATGATAATAAGTCCCGCAATGTGTAAAATAACATCATAAATTTACTTAACATAGATGATCAGAATACAAAATAGTTGATTTTCCGGATAAAGCTTTATTTGCCATATAACCTGAAGGTTTATAAAAACACGAGGCAAACACTGTACAAACAGAAGCTATCGTCATGTGTTGATTACGCATTCAAACACAAACCTTCACAACTTTATTTGCGCATCACGTATCGGCTTCAACTGACGAGGAAGAGCTTTCTCAGTGTTATCAGATGTTTGCATGTCGTTTATAAAGTTGTTTTCTCAATGTGAACTCATCAAGGGCGTTCATGACAGAACTGTCCTATGTGGAGTAAGCAAGCGGGGGAATCGATGCAGGTCCCATTCGCCTAGTACCGTTTGGCCTACACTTTGATCGTGCCGCCACCCTCAATGGCTTGAATCGTTGTCCCGTTTCGCCTACTCAGGATCTGTCTTTGTGTGTGTGTGTGTGTGTGTGTGTTTACAGCAGTGACTTCCCAGCGATTATGTAACAAACATTCAGTTTAGGGTCAAGCTCTGTCAGTGTCCAGTGCAAGAGAGACGGACACATTTTGATTTTTTTTTTTT
>NC_134882.1:49389216-49394216 GCF_041734735.1 Babylonia areolata | reverse complement strand
TTTTGTTATTGTCCAGAATTAGACGATCTTAGAAGAACATCCATCCCTTTGAAGTATTGCTGCAAACCAACTTTGTTTATGCTTTCCTTGACCTTGTCGTTTAAATATGAGTCTGTCGTGAAGAACCACACTGTGTTTCTACGCAAGTCATGTGAGGGGGTAAGCACACGTAATACAATATTGTCCAAACATACAGCATTCACGAATTACATACACTATCTATTTATGCATAATTTTTTCAAACTGTGTCTTATATAGCATATGTGTATCCCTTGAATGGAATATCGTTTTCGTTATCTCTCTGTCCTATTCCTTCCTTTCTTCTTTTGACACACCCAGTAACTCTCTCCTTTAGGTCAGGAAACTAAATAAATGAAACGCGAGTATATCTGTTTGATATCTGTTTCATTTCCTGACTTACATCTCCTCCGTGAAGCCTTAAAGCAACAATATAGATGCAAAAGCAATCAGTGGATAACTAGATAAAGATACGAGTAGATAAATGAATAAATAAATAAATCAATAAATAAATACATAAAGACTCCAACAAACAAGAAATGTTGAGGGAACAAACCGGAATGTCTTGATTGTCGTGTTTTCTTTCTTTTTTCTTTTTTTTGCCTTGCTTAATTGACCAAGCGTGTGTATGTGCGTGCGCGCGCGTTCATGTGTGTGTGTACGTGTGCGTGTGTGTGTGTGTGTTCGTTCGTCTTCAGTTTAACGTCTTTCCACTTGAAGTGTGTGTGTGTGTGTGTGTGTTTGCATGCGTCCGTGTGTGCATGTGTATGTTTGTGTACTTGTATGTAAACTGTCACAAAGGATGTCCACTATCGAGGATTTGTGTGTGTGTGTGTGTGTGTGTGTGTGTGTGTGTGTGTGTGTGTGTGTGTGTGTGTGAAGGAGGGGATGTTGTTTGGCTTTCGAAAACATAATTCCATTTTCCGAGCGGAGAAATAAACTATATAAACAGAGAAAGACACACAAGAAACAAAACCAACTCCCCCAAAAAATCAAAGGCCCAACTAATATCGTAAAGTGTCAAAGTTTGGAAGATACGTTGTTCAGACATTGTCTTGTTTAAAAAACAACAGAAAAAAAACTCGGACATAAAAGCAAAAAATAAGATAAAATGAAATAAAACAATGATATAAGATAAAATCAAATGAAATAGAATAAAGAAAGTGACTAAGTTTTTATTTGCATTCTTTTTTCTTCTTTGTTGTCGGTTGTCGGTTGTACGAGTTTTTGGCACACCTCACCACACGTGCTCGCGCATTTGCACGCACGTACACTCATGCACTCAGCCCGCGCGCGCGCACACACACACACACACACACACACACACACACACACACACACACACGCACGCACGCACGCACGCACGCACGCACGCACGCACGCACGCACGCACACACACACACACACATACACACACACACACACACACACATATATATATATATATATCTACATCTATATATCGATGTCTATCTATATACATACATACATACATAATCCCTCTCAATTCCCTCCATCCATCCATTACTTCTCTCCCTCTGTCTCTCTCACTCTGTGTCTCTGTTTCTGTCTTTGTATCTCTCTCTCTTTCTTTTTCTCTGTCCCCTCTGTGTCACTCATTCCCTGCCTCTCTGTTTCGTTTCAGAAACAAACCTCTGCAAATCGATACCTGTTGAGAATTTACTTCATACCCTGCATTCCGTCGCTTCCGTGAAACCTTAAAACAGAATAAAACAAAACACAGCGAAATAACACAAACAAGAAGAATGGAAAAAATGGGGAGGTGGAAAGGAAGATTACTCTTGTTTGTCGGCTTTCTCTCGCTTCAACGAGCAGCTCGTTCCTTGCGGTTTTTGGTGTGTACGTGAAAAATGTCACAACAAAAACATGTCAGTTACATTATCTGCTGACGGTGGTGGTGGTGTTGTTTTCTGGCCACGGGAAACGCGAGTCCATCAAAACTTTGGGTAAAACAGCATCAAAGAAATAAATTCATATACGTAAAAGGCTCAACAAAATAAGTGAAAACAGCAGCAAAAAGCACGGTTTGTGAAATGTCAAATTTGGGCGAAATGTTCTTTAGAAGTGTTTTTAAGTGTACATCAAAAATGAATAAAGGAATGGATGAATAAAGGAATACATAATTAAGTAAAGGAATAGATCAATAGATAAATAAATACTATTTTCAAAGAAAAAAAGAAGAAGAAAAGGGTGGGGGGAGGGCTTGGGTTTTTTTTAGGGGGGGAGGGGGGTTATTTTTTTTCTTCCTAAACCAGAGTTCCCCAGATGGTTTCTGTTGTTTTTGTTTGGTTGTTGTTGGTTTTTTTTTGTTTTTTGTTGTTGTTTTTCTTCTTGCCATGTATTTCTTTTATTCTTCCATTGGATGTCTGTGGGCATAATTTTTTGACTCACTTGTGTAAACAAAGTGAGTCTATGTTTTAACCCGGTTTTCGGTTGTGTGTGTGTGTGTGTATGTGTGTCTGTGTGTCCGTGGTAAACTTTAACATTGACATTTTCTCTGCATATACTTTGTCAGTTGACACCAAATTTGGCATAAAAATAGGAAAAATTCAGTTCTTTCCAGTCATCCTGTTTAAAACAATATTGCGCTTCTGGGATGGGCACAAAAAAAATTAAAAAATGAAGCCTAATTGTATGCAAACTGCATTTACTGTTATATTTATATTTTTTGTATTCTCTAAACTTGGCACTTTGATCTGATATTCTGACCCAACAACAAGAGCAGTCATTATTATCATTTTTTGTTTAAACAGGAACTTCTTTTGCTAAGCATGGAAGTTTTATTTATTTTGCAAACGTTTTGGTGCAGATAGTAAAAAAGGGAAATTACTCTGTAATTAATGCTAGGGGACTTAATTTGCTTTAAACTGATCTTTGCTTTAAACTGATCTTTCTCATCTTAAACATTACATTTTGAAATTATACTCAGTACATAAAAAGCTTGGATTTTTTTTTTAAAGTGTATCACAAGTGAGTCTTGAAGGCCTTGCCTCTCTTTGTTTTGTTTTTTGTTTTGTTTTTTGTTTTTTTGCTGCCGTCCCCCTTCTTCCCATCTATTCCCTTGTCGTTTAATTCGTAATCAGCATCAGTTCCCCACTTGCTGCTTGTCCTTTTCATACACACGAACGCAGGAATCCTCGTAAGCGGTCATGTAGCCTCTCCACTTAAAAAACCTGTATGTCAGTGCGTGTGCAGTGTGTGTGTGTGTGTGTGTGGAAAGGAATGTGAAAATTGTCTAAGTCGTGGGAAGTGTGAAGTGAATCAACGCATAAGACCGACGGGTCTGTCAAAATTTCGGACAGAAAATTCGGGTTTGGAAAAATAAAAAAGAAGAAAAAAGAGGATTACTTTAGTTTTTTTCTGATTCCTCACGCATCACAGATCAAGAGTTCGCTTCGCTTTGTGTGTATGTGAGAATGTCGCAACAAAGCATGTCGTTGCTGTCTTTTTGTATTTCATTTTTGGCCTGGAAAACTATTTAAAAAGAAAAAAAGTCGTCCATGTTTTTATGTGTCAAGTTGGAAAACAACCCGTGTAGAAGTGAGAGTATGCGTATCTCTGCCAGAAAATGAATTTAAAGATTTTTGAAAAATTATAATAAAAAGATAATAACAATAATAATAATGATGATAATAATGCTAACCTTATTGACAGCGATCTTTTGTTCGTCATTTCATATTGTACACACTATTATTTCACATCCATGTAACCAGACGCAACTGTCTGTCTGTCTGTCTGTCTCTCTCTCTGTCTGTCTCCTTCGCCGTCTCTGAGGGAAACAGACAGCAGACAGAGACTAATTGAAAGACAGGGAAGAAGGATAAGGAGGATGAATGAAGAAAAAGCGATCTCAGCCGATTCAGCAGGCAGTGTGGAGGTAGGACCCCTCGGTGCAGTCAGACAGGGGGACAGTCGGCAGTGGTTCTGGCACCGATGGATGCCCTTTCTCCTCCAGCTGTGTAGTGTTTACTTTTCTCTCTCCTCTCTTCATTACTGCATGTCTTCCGTGTTTACAAGGGGAAGACGACAAGAGTGGAGGATGGGAGGGGTGGGGGGGGGGAGGGAATGGGAGGGGGGGGGGGGTCATGAGCTGCATCGTATGTCTGTCTGTCTGTATGTCTGCATTAGGACTGGTAAAGAAGGGGTCGGTGGATGATTTGCATTGTATGTCTCACTGTTTTTCTGTCTGTCTATCCATTTGTCTCTCTGTGCGAGGACGAGTAGACGGGGTAGGGGTGTCTGTGTTTCGCATCGTCTGTATGCCTGCCTGTCTGTCTGTCTGTTTGTCTGCATTCTTGTAATCTTGTAGAAACCACATTTTTTAAATGTTCATTATCAGTTTTGATGGTTTCTCGGTCATGATCAAATTTTAGGGTGGATCAGGAATGACAGCTCATTAAAACTGGAGGCTGATCAGAAGAGTTGTGGCACGTGGGAAGCCTGCCATTGGCCGTCGCAGCCCCCCACCCCCACCCCACCCCGCCCCCCACACCCTCTCACAAGCCTTTCTCTCTCTCGCTCCCCGGTGTCTCTTTCTCTTTCTCCACCCCACCCACAACGCGCCACATGGCCCATTTGCGGTGATGGGCTGTAAGCAACGTGATAATATGGTTTTGATTCCACCCGTCTGAGTGTTACCAGATAAGAATAATCCCAGCTTCTGAAAAAAATGTTATGCTCTCCATTTCTATTCTCTCTCTCTCTCTCTCTCTCTCTCTCTCTCTCTCTCTCTCTCTCTCTCTCTCTCTCTCTCTCTGCCCCCTCGCCCCCTTTCTCTCCCCCCCTCTCTCTCTCTCTCTCGTTATTTTTCATTTGGGGGTATCGTACCTTGATTGTTGTTGTCTTTTAATTGGATACTTGTCTTGCTTTGGCTTGTTTCACGGCCCTTACCTTCAAAGTCCAATTCTTTTCCTGACTTGATAATTGGATGCTTTTATTGATGGCTCTGTCTTGTTTGCTTT
>NC_134882.1:49349216-49384216 GCF_041734735.1 Babylonia areolata | reverse complement strand
ATTCTTTATACCCTTTTTTTCAGGAATGCATGTGTAAAAACAAACTTTTTTTTTTACATTCTCTTCATAACCCATGTGTATCCAAAGAACCAAAGCAACTGTTACCACTGTTAAAACAGGTTAATTGTTCAGGTGGCAGTGGTCAGTCTATTTTCAGCAACAGTATCAACAAATATATTTTTTAAGGAAAGAAACTGACTGTAGTTTGTGAATAATATGTATTCTTGTATCAATGGGATGCTACATTTATGTTAACCGTCTAAACTGTTGTGGTTTACATGACTTATGTGATTTGTGGTAATCAATCAGGAAATATAGCTATGATTTTATTCACAGCACTGAACATACAGTTGTTTTTTTTTACACAGCACTGAGAATTTTGTTTCAATGAAAGTTAAAATTGTGAACTTGAACTCAATATCTTGGATTTTTTTGTTCAGTGAGAATGTGAAAAATATTGAAAATGCTAGCCAAAATTCTATTTTTAACAAGAGAGGTCACAGGTCATCAAAATGACAAAGTTCCACAAGCATTTAGAAAGATATATTTTGAAAGTTTTTTTTTTATAATTCTGATGACATTGATATATTATAACACATCAAGTTTGGTCCATGAATGCACATTTTATAAGCATTTTTTAAAATTCCTGCATAATTATTGCTAAAAAAAAAAAGTGCAAAAACTCCAAAACTGTGAGAGTTAAGTGTGTATCACAAGTAAGTCTTGAAGACCTTGTCTTTCTTATTTGTCGTGTCTGTCTTTCTTTTTGTTTGTTTTTTCTTGCATATTTTCTGCTTTTTCTTCTTTTTTTTCTCTTATATTTCTTCTGTGGTTGTATCTTTTGATTGTTTTGTCCTTTCTTTGTCTTTTCCTTTCCAGTTTTTTTCGAATGGTATTTTTGCCTCCCTTTCGTTCTTCCCCCCCCCCCCCCCCCTTTTTTTTTTTTTTTTTTTTTTTTGTTGTTGTTTTTTTGGTTTTTTGTTTTCATTCATTCTTGGTTTATACGGGGGTATTGTTAGTATTGATGGTGGTGATGGATATCAGGGACAGACAGACAGAGAGCCAGATGTATGGACATTAAGAGGGATACTGAGGTATGAATTACCTACCCGAGCCATAAAAACATTCTTGACATCTTTACTCATGCCACCTCATCCGTTGATGTGAATGTCTTTAAGATGTAAGGATGGAAGAAATAATTGGTGTACTCTCTCTCTCTCTCTCTCTCTCCTCTCCCCTCCCCTCCCCTCCCCTCCCTCCCTCCCTCCCTCTCTCTGCCACTCTTTCTGTCTCCTTCTGTCTGTGCCCATCCCTCTATCCTCCCCCCTTACTCCCACCAAGAAAATGAATGGTTCGAAATAGTATATTTTGGTTTGTTTATTGCTCTTGTTGTTGCTTTCTTCTTCTCCTTCTTTTTCTCCTTCTTCATCTTCAGCATTTTAAAATTTATTGCTTTCAGCTAGTTTCGTTTTAAAATGAACAATAAAAACGCAACCATCGCTGATGATTTGTAAATGAGGGCAATTAAAAAAAAAGTATGGGAGTACAAAGAAAAACGAACACGCAGCCATTGCCAAACAAAAACGAATGCACCCACATACAAGAGCGAATCAGCGCAGGATGATGCTGAAAACTGTGCATAACGGAATTCGTTCAAAGCCATCCAGTTGCGGATGGCATGTGTTTTTGTTGCTTGTTTTTTTTTCACAAAAGAGCGTGCGGTTACAAATGCATTCACGATCCTTGAATCAAACATATGCGCGCACAGAAAAGGACTAAGGATGCATTTATCAATATAGTTTGCGTACATGCATAATTATGTGTGTGTGGGTGTGTTTTTGCAGACTGATTTCTTTCGATTCTCTTTATTCTTTATGTTTCTGTGGGATGAATCAGTTTCGTTGTTTTCTCTTCATTTAAACGGCGTTTGCTACTCATATTTTGCTTCGAAACACTTTGAAAATTTGTAGATAGGAAAGAGAATATTTCGCTGTTATGATTTCTTGGTTTGTCTGTTCATATAATTATTATTTGTTCATGTGCATGACCACTACTGAAATCTTCAGAAGCGCTCATTGTCTGATGGACCAGAGGGAAACCACATGTGTTTGTAAATCTACATCAATGTTATCAAAAAATAAAGGTTGACCAAGCCTACGACAGCTTTACTCATCCCACCTGATCTGATGATGTGAAGGTGTTTAAAATGTAAGGATGAAAGGAATGGGTGAATTATTAAATTGTGCCCCACCTCTCTCACCCTCTCTCTCTCTCTCTCTCTCTCTCTCTCTCTCTCTCTCTCTCCCTATCTCACTATCTCTTTGTTGTCTACATTTTCATTTATGAAATGTTGTGTCCATGATGTTGGTTCCTTCCCCCTTTATTTTCGGTATTTTGTGTGTGTCAAATGTATGTATATATGTACATCCAGTGCAAACAGGCCGGTTGCCTTCCAGTAAAATATTTCTGAGTTCTGTGTTCTCTGTTTCTTTCTCTCTGACTCTTTCTGTCTACGCTTACAGATCATTCGACAGTTTGTGTTTTTCGTCAAGGTTATTAATTCCTAATTCTTTACCTGTGTCATTGGTATGTGCCTGTTAGTGCTTGGGTCAGTTCAATTCGGGTCTTTTGTCTAGCCGATTGCAGAAGTCATTGAAAACGCATCAAAAGCGTGACAAATTATTGCCAAACATTCTACCTAATCAAAGCCAGAATATGACTCCTGAAATTATTGTTTTGAAACTGGACAATTTTCACATTCAGTGGTACGGTATGGGTAGCCTGATATTGGGAAGATATTCTGTAATGTATCAAAAAGTACAGTGTATAATTCAAATGCTTGAATCCTCGTTTTAGAAAGTAAGAAATATTTGCGTCACGTGGTACGCGTTTACTAAAGCTTGTAATTTTTTTTTATTTGCACGAAACCTTGCATGTGATAGATAATCAGCATAAAACAATTTATCACTTCTTTTTGTTGTTGTTGTTTCTGTTCCATCCTTTTTTTTTCTTTTTCTTTTCATTCTCTCTTTCTTTATTTTTCTTATATTTTTATTTCAGTCACTGCTCTTCTCTGCCTTTGTATGAAAAAGCCATATGTATTAGTCATTAAAACCATAGATAAGTTTTTGTGTATGTGTGTGTGTGTGTGTTTGTGCGTGTCAGAGAGAGAGTGGACGTGTGTGTGTGTGTGTGTGTGTGTGTGTGTGCGTGCACGTGCTCGTACATGCATATGTGTGTGTGTGGGTGTGTGAACTGGTGGTTCATGAAACTTCTTCAGTAAATGCCAACAGAATCCCAAACAACAAATGCCTCTGAAGGGTACACATGTATACTTTTAGCCAGACAAGTGGTCTGAAGACCTGAGAGAGAGAGAGAGAGAGAGTGTGTGTGTGTGTGTGTGTGCGTGCCAAGAACAAGAGCACTTTTTCTGTTGTTTTTTTTTCTGCCTCTCTGTGGGTACGTGTATGATTTATTGCTCGGCGTCCATTCCATCCCCTAACCACAGTCTTCCATTTTTTGTGGCTGGTGTACAGAAAACAATACAGTGTAAAGTGTTCTTTCTGTCACTCAATCACTGTCTGTCTGTCTGTCTGTCTGTCTGTCTGTCTCTCTCTCTCTCTCTCTCTCTCTCTCTCTCTCTTTCCCTCTCCCTGCCTGTCATTCAGTCTGTAGTCTAACCAAGAGATCAAAGGCCACCCCCCATGATTTGCATACTTCCGAAGTGGCCGGTCGGTCGCCATGTTTGGGTAAAGTAATGTATGCAAATGGGACGAGGATCTGGTGTATAACTGCCTGCCGATGCCGCCGAATTAGATTGGGCAGTTTCATGCATTCAAAGTACTTTTTCTAATCTAATCGCGTTAGGTGCCAGTGATGTGTGCAGCCCCTGAGAGCGGGGGGCGTTTAAATGGTGTCTACTTTACGAGTGGCGGCCAGCGCTGAATGGCCATGATACGTTGTGTGAATTCATTTGCATGTTTCTCTCGCTGTGTACTGCTCCTTGCTTCTGCTCTCTGGAGGGGAAGAGGTAGTTTTTGTGGGGAAATGCATGCAGTGGAGTTCTGTTTCGTGTTCTTGTGTTTGTGTATGTCTGTCTGTCTGTCTGTTTCTGTCTCCCTCTCTCTCGGTCTGTATTAAGTGTGTATTCATCATGATCGTGTGTATTGGTCATTTGTTTGAGGTATCACAATATATCATCAAATATCACCTCCGCCCACCCACCATTTATCGTTGTATTGTGGCCCAAGGCTGATGTAGACTTTACTTTTTTCTGAGTTCTCTCGCTTTTCTCTTTCTTTGTCACTCTCTGCCTCTCCACGTCAGTCCATCGGTTATCTGTCTGTTTGTCTGTCTGTCTGTCTGTCTCTCTCTTTCTCCTGATCTCTCTCTCACTCATTTATTCTTTGTGGGTCTACTGATTTCTTTTTGCATCTGTCTTTCTGTCCGTTGTACTAACATCTTTAAAAGGGTGATTTTCTTACTCCAGCAATGTGTGTGTGTGTGTGTGTGTGTGTGTGTTTCTCTCTCTCTCTCTCTCTCTCTCTCTCTCTCTCTCTCTGTGTGTGTGTGTGTTTAAGAGCGGTCTTGTGTGTAAATAATTAGTGGATGGACTAATGGAAGAATGGAAGGGAAATGGTTGGATTGAACTGTGCCTGTTTTCTGTCGTCTGTCTCTCTTTGTGTATCTGTCTCTTTCTATCACTCGTAACCCCCCACCCCCAACACACACACACACACACACACACACACACACACACACACACACACACACACACATCTTCAGCCCTGTTCCCCCCACTCGCTCCGTTTTCTTCACCACAAATAAAATAAATGGGATGAATTTATATTTTTTCTTGTTGTTTCCAATTACTTTTCTGCGTACAACCAATGAAAGCACGACACGTCACGCACCTTTTGTGTGAGAGAGGAAAACTAACAAGGACATGAAAACAAAGAAAACAGAAAACACGAATGTCGCCAAACAAACGCAAACAGGTGCACCCACTTAAGATAATAGCTCGCGCGCCATAGCCATGCTAACATTTGTGTGTAATGGAATTTGTTTTTAAGCACCGTTGCCTCCTCCCTCCCCCTCCTCACCCCGAGAAAGGGCGTGCTTACAAACGCGTTCACGATTCCGGTTTTGGGCACGCACGCGCAAAAACAAAATTAAACAAATGAAGATGGACGAGCTTTTATCTGAATCCCTTTGGGTTCAGGATCGACGTCGCAAGAAACGTCATATGACACAAATGTGTTTGTGTATCGATTTATTTATCCACATATTCATTCATATATTTGATTCGCTTAATTTCTTATTGTTTATGTGAGGCTAAACAATAACTTTTTTCTGCTTGTTTTTACGAGTTTTTTTTAATATAAATCAGAAAGGTCTTGAAGAATGTTCAGATTAGAAAAAAAAAGAACTTAATGACTGAATAATATTTTGTCTGATTCTTTTCGCACATGTGCAGTGCTGGTGAATAAGTAGGATGATTAGTTTTGTTCCCCTCACGTTTACTTGCATATATTTAAAGCGTCCATATCAATTTCAGTTTCAAATACCCATGTACGCTACACCACATCTGCTTAAAAAGTTAACGAACCAATACTTTTTTTTTTTAAAGGACCAGATGCCTACCCTATGCATGAACCCTATGTCACTATAGCCAGGCCTTCAGAATCTAGCCCAGGTATGTATAAAATATTTACTTACACGAAAAGATATTTAAGTAAGTAAACAAAATAAACAGATACGTAAGTGCATGAACTCTAAATTTAAAATGAGATATGCCTAGAAAGCAAATGACTGAAATAGAACAGGAACACAAATGAGCGATGTTCAGACTAATCCTTATATATGATAGTCAGTCGTGTCCGACTATGACCATCAGAACAGCAGAGGAGGTAACTGCTGTTCCGACTATCTGGGCTAGAATTTGATTATAGTGGAGAGTGTCTTGCCCCAAGTTACATCCCCACTCTCTCGGCCAAGAAGGTTTTAGGACAGTCGGCGTTGGGATGGTTCCCAAAGGCCAACTAGCCCACAAGGCTGCAGCACTAAGAACCAGTGCAATTTTGCCTCCTAGTTTGAGAGAGTCACAGTCCTTCACAAAAAGACTAAGCTGTAAATGGTTTCCCATCGACTGGAGAAACCATTGATAATACAGCTCTCACTTTGCTGTTGGCCCAAATGTAAACATGTCAAATCTGTGATATAAGCCGAGTGTTGGGCCTATTCAGACTAACCACTGAATGTAACGAAAGCAGCACATGCATAATATACAGAAATGGAATGAGGATGTGGTATGTAACTGCCGGCCGATGCCCTTTGAAATAGATTGGGTAGTTTCATGCATTCAAAGTACTCTAATCGTGTTAGACGCCCCCGCCTACCCACTACGAGTGGAGGCATTTTCTTTTTACCTTATACATATGGCTAAACGTAATTTCCCGTTGAATGAATGAAGATGCATTGTATAATGATGAATATTCGATAAAGCAAGTCGTGCAAATCAATATATAATACAGCGGGTTGTCAACATTACCTGAAGATTAATTCATTGGAGGGAGACAGACAGACACACACACACACACACACACACACACACACACACACGCGCACACGCACGCACGCACACACACACACACACACACACACACACACACACACACACACACACACACACACACACATATATATATATATATATATTATGGAACAAACTCGAGCCATCGATCAACTCTGCATATACATTTTCGAAGAATGTTGCAGAATTGATTTCACGATGCATGGTTTGTGTTACATACGTTACATAACCTTAAATCTTTCTGGAGATGATTAATGTATGAGTACAGTCAAGAATATGTGTTCGTTCTCACTATAACTCACCTAGTAAAAGTAGTAGTAGTAGGAGTAGTAGTAGTAGTAATATGATGAAGAAGAAGAAATGTAATTATACAGTGTTAAACATCATGCAGATTCAAAAGAAAACGTTTTTACATCCAACTTCCGCATGCATGTATATCTCTAAACAAATGCACAAACAACATTGAATGCAGACATAAGGATAGAGAAACTATGGGCAGTTAAAAAAAAAATCCAAAAAAAACGGAGGTTGTAGAGGAGCCATATGGGCAAGAGGCAGATTTTGGGACCAGACGAGTGCAGTGATTTGACGACACGGGAGAGGATGATTGTCGTGGTAAAGTGATTACATTTTTATTAACGTGTGATATACTTTGTTTTAAGCAGTCCAGATGCGGATGGCCTTTGTTCACCCAGACACTGCGTATTTTACCAGCTCGCTCACGTTTCCGGTTTCAAGCACGCATGCTGAAGAATAAAAGTGGATAGACGCACGCTTTTGTCTGAATCTCTTGTCTGAACAGAGCAGAACTTCACACATTTTTTTTCCTTCTTTTTTTTTTTTTTTAACAAATCGGGATTTGTTTACGTGCTTATCTAATGATTTTTATTTGCGAGATAAATCAATCTTTATTTATCTATTTCTTATCTGATTTTTACGGATTACGAAACAGTGGAAGGAATAGCTCTCACTCACTGTTTTTCTTTCTGCCAATTTGAATTGGGTTTGTTACTCCATTCGTGTCTCGAGAGTCTTTGGGGAATTTCCGAACAGGGTAAATTAAACGTTGTTGTGATTTTTCTCTGTCATTTATTCATTTATTCGGGCAGCAGAGAGTGGTTAAATCGCTAGAAACACCCACTGTTGGATGAATCAGGACTGGAACGCTGTCCTTTAAGTGTGTGCATTGTACTGTACTGTATTGTACCGTATTGTATTGTATTGCACTGTATTGAAATCTACCGTATTGTATTGTGTCATATTACTTTCTGTCCAAAGATATTTTTCTGTATGAAATTCGAGCTGCTGTGTCCCCAGAGAAAGCGCGTCGCCACCCATAGAGTGTGCGTGCGTGCGTGCGTGCGTGCGTGTGTGTGTGTGTGTGTGTGTGTGTGTGTGTGTGTTTTGTTGCTCTGACTGTTGGTGTATTTGTTTGACTACCAAAGTAGCAGACGTCGGGCATTGTCGGGTTCGTTCATTTCTCGTTTGTCGTCCAAAGTGGTCTCTGTGCACCTGCAGTGATTCATTAAATTCATCAAATCACTTTAAAACTTGAAAACCAAAATATGTATTTATTGTTGCCCCTGGGGGCATTGAAACATTACACACATACATCTTTTACACATACTCTGCAAATAAAAAGAGTGATGTCCAAAAAGCAAAGAGAAAAACAAAACAAAAACCAACCAAACAAACAAAAAAACATTCGCACGAACAAGCAAATGCATATTAATATTTTATCCTCAGCCATTAACACAGACATGACTTTACCGAAAGTAACTACAAATAGAAGAAACAAGTGCTTTAAATTTTAGCAATATTCTTATGTTTTGTTTTTCGAAAAACAATAAGTGGAATCTAATGGAGTTTGGGCGGTTTCTATATCTGGATAAACGCGTTTGTCTGAATCTTTCAAAAAATAAAGACACAAACATATAGTGAAACTCATCAGCAGTGTCGTTTTTGGAACATTTGTCAAAGTATCTTTCGTTCCTGGGTAAACTGTCGAAGCGCTGACTGTTAACAGGCAAAGTATTATTGAATGTTCTAAATTTAACTAATTGGATTACACAGTTATTTGGTAACACAGTAGAGAAAGCATCTTGACCAAAGAATGGGACTTGGGAGTCCATTCTGGCACAACAAATGTGTCTCAGCATCTGCACTGATTCAGCAAATCACTTGAAAACCTTGATGTAGCCATCATCCCTCTCCCTCCCCCCCACCCCTTCCCCATCCCCACCTTCCACTCTTTCTTCTTCTTGTTTTTCTTGTTCTTATTTTATCGGTTGTTTTTTTATGTAATTTTGTGCTATGTCATAATGACCGGAGAAATGCCTATTTGCATTTGTTGTAGTTGCTGATGTTATTTTGTTTTTTCCTTAAACTCATTTTCTTCCAATTTACTCGGTGTGATATAAGAAATCACGTGTTGATGAAGCGTCTTACATGTCTATTTTTTTTAAATACGTTGCAAATTTATGTGTCCCTGTTTCATATCTCTTTGTGCCCCTGTCTCTTTCTGTCTCTGTCTCTGTCTGTATATCTGTCTGTCTGTCTGTCTGTCTGTCTGTCTCTCTCTCTCTCTCTCTCTCTCTCTCTCTCTCTCTCTCTCTCTCTCAAGAACGCATTAAACAGAAAGTGTGTGTGTACTTTTTTGTTTCTTTTGTTGTTGTTTTTGTTGTTATTGATGAGGGAAAGAGAAAGAAGATGAAGAAGTACGAGAAAGAAACGATCAGAGTAATAATATGCAACATTTTGCCACTTTGCAGTAAATGTCAGCAATTCCCAGATGCTTAATCAACACAAAGAGCTGGCTACAAAAGGGAAACAGCCACGAATATCGACAGGGAGAGTGTTCGAAGCGAAGACACAGTAATCGTGCGGAGTTTTCGGGAATACAAAATAATACTAGATTGAAAAGGGAAAAAACAAAGTGCGGACCACAGCAGAAGCAGCTTCATTTAAAATCACACGCTGTTCTGAGGAAGGAAAGGGGGATGGAGAGAAGGGGATGTGTTGCATTGTATTGTATTGCGTTGTATTGTGTTGTGTTGAATGATATTGTATTGAGTTGCATTGCATTGTAGCGTTACGTTTCTGTCATTGCAGATTTCTCTGTATGAATATCGGTCTCGTCTCCTCGGGGAGAGCGCGTCGCCACAGTGCAGCGTCACCTTTGTGTGTGTGTGTGTGTGTGTGTGTGTGTGTGTGTGCGCGTGCGTGCGTGCGTGCGTGCGTGCGCGTGTGTGTGTATAAGTGTAGTTGTTTCACTGCCAAAGCGCAGATTTCTACACAATTTGCCAGGGACAGTCCTTTTATTACTGCGGGTTCTTTTACTCACGGATACTGAAGCCACGGTTTTTCGTCTCATCTAAATGACTAGCACTTAGACTGGATGTCTAGGGGAGGAGGGGTGGTGGTGGTATGGTGGCTGGGTGATAAAATCCTGGTACGCACATGGGGGCTCGAACCTATGCACTCTCGCTTCATAGTCCTGCACATTATCACCGGGCTTCCCGCTCCACTAGTGACATAATTGGATTGAACAACAAACAAACAGGAACAGCTTCCCTTAAAATCACACCGCAACTGGTCACGCTGTTCCTGTGATGGAACGAGAGAGAGAGAGTGGGGAATGGGGGCTAAGAACGGAAGAACGAAAAAAAACAAAACAAAAAATAAACAAGAAATTGAATAGAAGAAGAAGGGGAAAAAATCAAATAACTTTTTAAACTCAGAGGAAACAACAACAACAAAGAATGTGAAAAACTGCCAGTCTACCGGAAAGAGAAAGAGAGAGGAAAAAATTAAAAATGACAAAAAATAAATGTCTTCATTGGGCCCCATTTTCAAGCCAATGTTTATCCAATTCCTTCATTTTCTAATACGTCATGTGCATTTTTTGTTTTCTTTTCTTACTTAAAAAAAAAATTGTAAACTATTTTTTGCATTACCACAGATGAGAGATTTCACATCCTCATTAAACTGACCCTTTCTCTCCCCTCCCTTTCTCCACCTCCTCGTCCTTCCATCCTCCCCCATCCCCCAACCCCTACCCCCAGTCTCCTCCATCACCACGTTCCTTCCTAATGTTTTGCCAGTCGATAATCCGTTCGCTTGGATTTGTATCATTAAAAGGTCATCCATAAGGTAAAGGTTCAACTCTCTCCCTCCGTCCCTCCTTCCCCCTCTCTCTCCCCCGTTCCCCCTCTCTCTGTCTTCTCTCTCTCTCTGTCTTCTCTCTCTCTGTCTCTCTCTCTTTCTCTGTATTAAACAGCAAAGCTTAGAAAGAAAAAGGAAAGAGACGGCGCATGTAGCATAATATAAATGGAACCAAATCGAAGTAAATAAGCGGACAGGCTTTTGTTCATATGCATTATAAAATCATCAGTGTGTGTGCGTGTGCGTGCGCGTACGTGTATTTGTGAGTGAATGTGTGTGTGTGTGTGTGTGTGTGTGTGTGTGTGTGTAAGAAAGTTGTGTTGTTTTCCAACGGGAAAGAAATGAAATGTAGACTGTTTTGAGAGCTGGGAAATTAAAAAAAAAGGCAAATAGAAGAAGAAGAGGGGGGGGAAAAGCAACAACAAAAACAAAAAAAAAAAGCCGCAATACATGATACGACACATTTCAAGAAAACCTGAGGTACATGAACACGTTACACACTTCTTGTCATTTGATACACAATGTGAAACCAACGATAAGCTCTGATCGTGACCACGGTGAGGTCACGTGCCGCGTACGTGCAGCTGGTTGCACGTGGCTACTGAGCCCGCTGTCCACTGGTGCTGGCAGTCCGTCTGCAGTGACGACTTACACAGGAAGCGCCAAGGTTTCCTGTGAGACTGCTTATTGACCTGAGCCTGAAGACAACGGTCGTTAATGGTCATTGAACCACCCCTCCCCCCTCTGTCTCTGTGTCTCACTCTTTCAATCTCTCTCTCTCTTAATTCTTGAATAAAAAAAAAAGTTTTGAGTTCTGAGTTCTCTCTTCTCTCTTACAATGTGTGTATCTGCGTGTGTGATAGTGTGTGTTATTGTGTGTGCGCGCGCGCGCGCGCGCGCGCGTGTGTGTGTGTGTGGCTTTGGCAGCACGAGAAGCATGGAAGTTGTCGCTATGAGTTCGCAGTGTTTGATTCTGTAGAAGTAGGCCACTGTTCGGTTTTTTTGTTTTGTTTTGTTTTGTTTTTTGTTGTTGTTTTTTTTTTTTTGGGGGGGGGTGTTGTTGTTGTTGTTATTTTTTGTTTGTTTGCTTTTGTTTTGTGTTTTTAAACGCAGTATCTCTTTTATAACTTAAACCACTTCCGTATTGCACCCCCCACCCTCACATGAAAGCCTGTAGATTCGGCGGCAAAGGCAGAAGGGGATGGGAGAGGATGTTAAATTATCTTTTCCGTAATTGGTGTTAGCAGAGCAAATGGACAGAGCATAAAATCGAGAAAGGAGTGGTACCAAGGAGAGATAGGAAGCGACAATAAAAGCGTGAATAGAAAGGGTGAGTTGAATTGAACTGGATTTTCTGTGAATAATAGAGTAAACAAAACATCCAGCCCTCGAAAGAAAATAAATCGGGCGCAATAACCGAGTAGTTAGCGCGTTGGACTTTAAGTCTGAGGGTCCCATATTCCCATAATCTTGTTAACAGCGCCTGGTTGGTAAAGGGCGGAGATTTTTCCGATTTCCCAGGTCAACATATGAGCAGAGTTGCTTGTGTCTGAACCCCCTTCGTGTGTATACGCAAGCAGAAGATCAAATATGCTCGTTAAAGATCATGTAATCCATGTCAGCGTTCGGTGGGTTATGGAAACAAGACACATCCAGCATGCACACCCCCGAAAACGGGGTATGGCTGCATACATGGCGGGGTAAAAACGGTCATGCACGTAAAAGCCCACACGTGTACATACGAGTGAACGTGGGAGTTGCAGCCCACGAACGAAGAAGAAGAACAGAAGAAGAAGAAGAAGAAAGAAAGAAAGAAAATAAAGGATGAAAGAATAAAATAGAAAACAACAAGAAAGGAGAGAAGATGAAGAAAAACATGAGATAAAAATGAAATGAAAATTCTTTATCAATAACAGCCTGTTTGGCTTTATGCCAAGAAGGAGTAATGGTCGAAACATAACTGATGTATAAAACAAAAAAAAACAAAAAAAACCAAAAACATGTAAGTCACCAAAGAAGCATAAACTAGAGTAGGTAGTCCTAATTGCAAACAGCGTGTAATTGCCTACGGTTCGTGTACCATCCCAATTTGAAGTGTTCTCACCACACACATTTCACAATTTAACGTCTGCTTCGACCTCGTTCTGATATCGTAATGAATCCTCATTTCCAAGAACTAGTTAAACATAGCTATCTCTGGCTGTTTCCGCTCTCACTCTTTTTCGCGCACCACTGCCGAGCAAGTTCACAAACGCGCTCTCAAAATCCAGCAATGAAGGGGAGCAAACAGTAGGACATGAACTTTGACAGTTTAGAATAGCTGGTTGGATTGGATATGTTGAATGAATTGTGCTTTACCAGTGGTGGCAGAATTCAAGAAAACATGTTGGTGACAGATCAAAGCGTCAGTTTTGACAGGCATCTCCAAAATAGTGTCGTTTGCAATAAGACCATCGTATATCTCAAAGCGCGGCTACATGCGTGCAATAAGACCATCGTATATCTCAAAGCGCGGCTACATGCGTGCAATAAGACCATCGTATATCTCAAAGCGCGGCTACATGCGTGCAATAAGACCATCGTATATCTCAAAGCGCGGCTACATGCGAACGCTGTTGCACAGTTCGAAGCCCAGTTTCGGCATGGTGTTGTGTCCTTTGGAAAGGCACTTTGCTCCAGTTTCCCCTCACTCAACCCAGGTGTGAATCGGTACCTGACTTTGGTCGGGGGATGTTAAAACGGCGGAAGGAGAGGATTGGGCCCCGCCTACCTATGATGAGCCCCATACACATTGGATATCAAGTCACTGCCCCTTTGGCCGTAAAAGACGAAGGGACCTTTATCACTTCAACCTTTTAACCAACAGACGGGCAAATGGGTACTGGGAGAAAATGCGAAGGCCTTCGCCAAATGCTGCGTGTGAGTGGTTTCCCATTTCTGGCGGCCTTGGCTGTTGGGTGAATCGAAGAGTTTCTTTTACTTTGATTCGTGATGTTGGGCGTTAAGGAGGGTGTGTCAATATGTTAAGGATTCAATTTCAACGAGATATCAAAGCATGCAGCATTGGTCAGTGTACGCTACACCACATCTGCTTGAATAAAGACAAGGAGCAGATGCCAGACCAGCGCTCTGGCCAGGCCTTCGAGAACCTACCTACATTTGTTTAAAGCACTGACGTTAAACTTAACAGAATGAATTATCAAATCAAACAAATAATGGATGATAATAAATGATAAACAACAAAAACATTAAATTCAAGCGTAATAAACATTGAAGATGTAGAGAAGGCAAATGAGTGATTTTCCTTTTTGAACATTGGTATACGATATTAGTTTTAGTCTGTTGTTAAAAAGAAAAGATAATGATAGTACAGCGTTCTCTCTCTCTCTCTCTCTCTCTCTCTCTCTCTCTCTCTCTCTCTCTCTCTCTCTCTCTCAACACAACATATATTTCAGCGTGAAATTCTGCTTTCTCTCCTTGGGGACAGCGCATCGCCATGGTCATGCGCCACACATTTTTTCCTTTCCTTTCTACCTGCAATTATTTGTCAACAAACATGAAGGTCTACCTTTCAGAAGGTAGTCTCATTTATTTTCTATCTGTCTACCTTTCAGAAGGTAGTCTCATTTATTTTCTATCTTTCGCTGAAATCAATTATCCGCAGCAACAAAAACAACAACAAAAAAAGAATCGTTGTTCGATATAGACACCATACATAACAAACTATCTCACTAAATTCTGTCAAGTTCGATCATTCCGCCACCTCAGGGCTGACACAATTGATCATTTCTTTCATTTCTATACCTTTCCACGGCTGTTTGGAAAGCATTTAGCACCACGTATTTACCAAAGGGGATCAGCGGAGGTAGTGGTGATGCAGCAGCAGCAGAAGCAGAGACCTACCTATCCATTACCAACATCTTGTGAAAAAGATAAGGGAGGGAGACCAAAAAAAAAAAAAAAAAGTCCTGGAAGGCCAGCCAGCAAACTTCTCCAGCGCTCAAGTAGTAGTTTGGCCAGCAGCCAGCGGATGCAGGCAAGTGGAAGCAGATGGTACCAGTGTCCATCGATCGTGGGGACATTCCGAGGCGGTGTGTTTCCCTTGGGGGGCTGGGGAGGGGAATGGGGGGTGCGCAGTGTTGTGGAAAGTTGGTGGATTGGACTGATAATAGCGCCAACCGAAAGACGGAGTGGTTACTGAACTTGTTATGGTGCCTGCCGTTGATGGTGTTCTTCCCCTTGATTCGATTTTCCGCTGTATGGTGGTGCTCGTTGTTTGGGTGAGGGATGGGCAGGGGGTGGGGTGGGGGGGGGGGTTGTGCGGGTTTGTGGTTATCGTTCTTATCGGTAGGTGTACCGAGGAGGGTCGGTGGAGTTCAGTGACCCGTGCGTGCGTGCGTGTGTGTGTGTGTGTGTGTGAGCGACTGAGCAGCCATCTTCAAAACAGCACTGCTCACCTCCATGGCATGAGGAAGGGGCTAGAAAAGGTGCCCTAAACATTGCCTGCTCCACACCACCCTAGTCAGCATACCGCGGCTGACGGGGACCCTACTCAAGCGGTCGACACACAAAGGAAACAAAGAAGAAAACAAGGAGCACCCCATTGACCATTGCCACATGGAACGTGCGTACGCTTCTGGACAGAGGCGACTCAGCCAGAC
The DNA here is from genome assembly GCF_041734735.1 of Babylonia areolata. Lineage (NCBI taxonomy): Eukaryota > Metazoa > Mollusca > Gastropoda > Neogastropoda > Buccinidae > Babylonia > Babylonia areolata. The sequence goes on along the minus strand of NC_134882.1, from coordinate 49,368,799 downwards.
CACAGAGACGCGCAGCACTCGTTGCGAGTGAATTAACCAGGTACAACATCGACATCGCTGCCTTAAGTGAGACCAGACTGGCAGAAGAAGGCGAACTCTGCGAGCGAGGCGCAGGTTACACCTTCTTTTGGAGTGGTCGCGGACCTGAAGAGAGACGTGAGGCTGGAGTTGGCTTTGCAGTGAAGACAACCCTCGTTGGCAAGCTGGCCGGCCCCCCGAAAGGAGTGAACGATCGCCTGATGACGATGAAACTCCCTATATGCAACGGGAAGAAGTTTACCACCATTGTCAGCGCCTACGCGCCCACCATGACCAACCCGGATGAGATCAAGGACAAGTTCTACGAGGACCTGAACGTTGTCATCACCACTGTTCCCAACGCGGATAAGCTCATCATTCTTGGTGACTTTAACGCGAGAGTTGGTTGTGACAGCACCTCCTGGGAAGGCATGATTGGGAAGCATGGGGTTGATAACTATAACAGCAATGGCCAACTACTTCACCAGACATGTGCCGAGCACGACCTTCTTATCACAAACACCGTTTTCTGCCTCCCTACCCGTAACAGGACGTCATGGATGCATCCTCGCTCTGGGAATTGGCATCTCATCGACTTTGTCATCGTCAGGAAGAGGGACAGGCAGGACGTACAAGTCACGAGGGCCATGTGCGGCGCCGTGTGCTGGACAGACCACCGCCTTATCGTCTCCAGGCTCAACCTCCGCATCCAGCCCAAGAGACGGCCTCAGGGCATGAAAGCAAACGCCTGAATGTCAGCAATCTGGAGCTAGGCAACATCAAGCAGAGCGTTGCTGACACCCTGGAGGTCCAGCTGAGGTCTACAAAGAAGGTGGTATGGCGCTGACTGAGAAGCTTCCTCAGCTTTTCCAGCTCATCTGGCAGCATGAGGCATTTCCACAGGACTTCAAAGACGTTTCCATCATACACCTGTACAAGCGCAAAGGAAATCGTCAGGCCTTTGACAACCATCGTGGAATATCCCTGCTGTCCGTCGCAGGCAAGACTCTGGCCAGAGTGCTACTCAACCGTCTCATAGAGGACCTTGAGCAAGGTCTCCTACTAGAGAGCCAGTGTGGCTTCCGGAAAGAACGCGGGACTATCGACATGGTGTTTGCTGCCAGGCAGCTCCAGGAGAAGTGTCAGGAACAGAACGCCGACCTTTACTCTACCTGATCTGACCAAGGCCTTTGATACTGTTAGCAGGGATGGTCTTGGAGAATCATGGCGAAGTACGAGTGTCCCAGAAAGTTCATCACCATCATACGGCAACTACACGATGGGATGCTGGCCCGAGTCCAAGACAACGGAGAGACTTCAGAACCATTCCCTGTCTCCAACGGAGTCGAGCAAGGGTGTGTTCTTGCCCCCACCCTGTTCAGTCTCATGTTTTCAGCCATGCTGACAGATGCCTTCAGAGACGCTGACGTAGGCATTGGCATCAGGTACCGCACAGATGGCTCACTCTTTAACCTCAGGAGGCTTCAAGCAAAAACCAAGGTGAGGACAGGCACCGTCAACGACTTCCTGTTTGCTGATGACTGCGCTCTCAACGCTGCCTCCGAAGCTGACATGCAGCACAGTGTCGACAGGTTCTCTGCTGCCTGTGACAACTTTGGCCTCACAATCAGCACAAAGAAGACTGGGGTGATGCACCAGCCATCTCCAGGAAAGCCTTATGTTGAACCAAACATCTTCATCAACGGGCAACGACTGAACGCGGTGGACAAGTTCACATACCTGGGCAGTACACTCTCTCGCACAGTTGTCATCGACGACGAGGTGAATGCCAGACTCGCCAAAGCCAGCGCTGCCTTCTGCAGACTCCATAAGAACGTTTGGAACAGGAAAGGCATCACTCTGGAGACGAAGCTCAAAGTATACAAGGCTATAGTTCTCACCACACTGCTCTATGGATGTGAATCATGGACGGTCTACAAACGCCACGCCAAAAAGCTGAACCACTTCCACACCACCAGCCTCAGAAAACTTGGCATAAAGTGGCAAGAGAATATCCCTGACACAGATGTGCTCACTCGTGCAAACTTGCCCAGCATATACACCATCTTGATGCAGGCCCAGCTGCGCTGGGCAGGCCATGTAGCTCGCATGCCAGACCACCGGCTCCCCAAGAAACTGTTGTACGGCGAACTCCAACATGGCAAGCGCTCCCATGGAGGCCAAAAGAAGCGCTTCAAAGACACTATGAAAGCTTCTCTGAAGGCCTTCAACATCAGCCACGACACATGGGAGCTGAATGCAATGGACAGACCAAAGTGGCGTTCAGCTGTCCACATGCGCGCATGATTAAGTTCTTGTAAAGATGATTTGTTTTGTTTTTAAGCTTTGTACATTGCTCATGTTTACATTGGCCTTCGCTCGCGCACACATGCGTGTGTGTGTGTGTGTTTGTCTGTCTGTGTTCTAGTTGTTGTTTTTTCTTCTGTCTGCCATTCATTGCCCCTGATTCCATTATTCAGAACAGTCTTAATGTATTTCTCCATTTTTCCCCTGGCCAGAATACCGTCATCACTGAACCATAACCATGCATAATTGTAACATTTTCAGATTATATTGAACGACGTGTGCGCGGAATAGGAATGAGCAAAACGGGCTAACATCAGGCAGTCTCTCCAAATCACATCCATTAATGAATGATTTTGTGGAAAATATATTTATGGATGAAATCTGGTGAATTTTTGTTTGTTTTATTTTTGTTGTTGTTGTGTTTGTTTTTCGCCCGTAAGATATCTCAAACGCTGCATGTGCCCGGAAAGAAATCGAAAGTACCGTGATTAGCCAGTAGGTCCTGAGTCATACGTTAAAGGATTTGGAACGTCATTTTGTGTGTGTTTCTCCCGGGGATATTTAAGTCCAATCCAGTTGAAACTATTATTGGAGGGTGTAATAATAGCTTTTTTCCATTTAAAATCTACATTTTATGTGATGTTTCCGATGAGACAATACACCGAGGTTCCGTGTAAAACATGCGTGTATTGTTTGTAAAAGAACCCACGGCAACAAAAAGTTGGACATTTCAACTACGAAAGAAGAAGTGAAGAAAAGCAGAAAAGAAGAAGACGGATACACTTGAAAGCAGAAATGAAAAGAACTATGTGTGAAGGATGCTGCACTGTGACAACACACAAGAACATTTCAGACACTGTCGGCAGTTTGATCAGCAAATCGGTCGGATATACAAACTTTTCATTGTAAAAATTAACTCATTCTACCCCACAGCTACATGCCTGCTACAACTCCTCTGGACCAGCACGACATGAGACCACTGCAGAAAAAAAAACCCAGGGTGGTTCACTAAAACAGCAAAAATAGAAAGGAAATTGTTGATTTAATCGGTCAAACAAAGCTTCGTTTTCATGCTTCCGGAATCCGTAAACGGCTCGATTCAGAATGTTAATTGTACCAAGCAAGAATGAACGAAATTAAAATAGTATGTTGGTACGAGAATACCCGTACCTGGTCAAAAGGGGAAGTAATCTTGGTACGAGTTTACTCGTACCTGGAGCAGAATGTCAAGTCGAATCAGAACTTCTGTCTTTACTAGCAGGATCTAGAATCCTACCAATGGAGATCGTTATTGCAATATTTCTATACAGAAAGGCGGGGTTTTAATGAAAGTGTTACTAGATAGAGGCGCCATGGCAGTATGGTATCGATGTTAGACTTCTGATCCAGTGTTATCTAGTGATCAGGTCGAGCACCTGTTTCGATACAACGTTGTGTCCTTGCGAAAGGCAATTAACCCCTCAACTGGGAGTTAAATGTCTTCACACTCGGGGAGTCTCAACCAGGAGTTACAAGTCCTCTCACTGGGGAAGTCTCAACCAGGAGTTATAAGTCCTCTCACTCAGGGAGTCTCACCAGGAGTTACAAGTCCTCTCACTCAGGGAGTCTCAGCCAGGAGTTACAAGTCCTCTCACTTGTGGAGTCTCAACCAGGATTTATAAGTCCTCTCACTAGGGGAGTCTCAACCAGGAGTTAAAAGTCCTCTCACTCGGGGAGTCTCAACCAGGAGTTACAATTCCTCTCAGGGAGTCTCAACCAGGAGTTATAAGTCCTCTCACTAGGGGAGTCTCCACCAGGAGTTACAAGTCCATGGAGTGAACCTCCCCAGGTCGCAGGCCGAGGTGATGGTGCATGGAGTCACTGCACTGTCCGGGAGGAAAGTGGCAGAATGGTACGCTCAGCTGCCAATATAGAGAATCCGTGAGGATGCGGGTTCGAATCCCGCTCTCGCCCTTTCTCCCAAGTTTGACTGGAAAATCAAACTGAGCGTCTAGTCTTTCGGTTGAGACGATAAAATGAGGCCCCGTGTGCAGCACGCACTTGGCGCACTGAAAACCATGGCAACAAAAGTGTTGTCCTCTGGCAAAATTGTGTAAAAAGAAATCCACTCTGATAGGTACACAAATATACAAGCATGCACTCAAGGCCTGACAAGCCGCGATGGGTTATGCTGCTGTCCGGCATCTGCCTAGCAGATGTGGTGTAGCGTATATGGATTTGTTCGAATGCAGTGACGCCTCCTTTAGAAACTGAAACGGCATTGTCCAGACAACACCAACACATACCCTTCCTCCATCCCTCACACACACACACACACACACACACACACACACACACACACACACACACACTATAAAAAGTATTCTGTTCTATTCTATTCACACTAACCAGATCCAAGGGAATACAGGGCATCACATTTGGGTCCTGATTGGCAGCAGGAGTTGTCACAAAGATGTCATCTTTGACAGCCAGCCGCCTGTGGGACTCCACTTCGGATTTTCTGGATGTACTGACATTGCCTTTTTTTTCACGTTTGGATAGGGCCACAAGGCAGGGGAGGTTTAAAGCCAGGGTTTTCCTTTCTCTGAGATGATCTGCCTTGCTAGGCTGATGAGCCCCATCTGCCCGAAGCTGCTGGTTGCAAGGCGCCAGAGGATCACCTTTCGTTGACGTTTGTCTTCTCTCCTGTGACCGGAAACGGTTCTGCCTGGCTCTGTACCAAAGCCACACGTGAAGGCCGGGAATTAATATGGGTATATATTTGGGTGTTCGGGGTTGGGGGTGGGTGAGTGTACGCGAGTTTGTAAGCGCAGCTGTCAGATACTGCCACTAGTGGCTGACGAAACTGACAGCAACGGTGACATTTGTCATGAAAGAACATGTGTTCATCCTGTGGTATTTCTGCTGTCAGGAAAACGGGTCATTTTTGTTCTCTAGCGATACAAAAAAAACTTAGCTATTTTTGGTTGGTTTGTGCTGGAGATTCATAGTGTGTCATGTTAAATCTTATTTATATTTCTTATTTATGTTACCCCCTTCAGTAAGGGGCTTTGGCATTTGTCTGAATAAAAAATCTTTATCGTTATCGTTCTTTCTCTCTCTCTCTCTCTCTCGCTGTCTCTCTCTCTCTCTCTCTGTCTGTCTGTCTCTCTCTGTTATCCCCTTTCTGCACATATAAGAACGTTTGCGAGGGAACATTGTGTGTGTGTGTTGGGGGGGCGGGGGGGGGAGAGAGGTGGGGGGGAGGGAGGAGGCGCGTGTGTGAATATGTGTGTGTATGTTTTTTTGTGTGCGTGTGTGTGTGTGTGGGCGGAGGGTGGGGGGACGTCTGTGTATCATATGTGTGTGTGTGAGAGGATCGCGCGTGTGCGTGTGTTACATGTGTGAATATGTGTGTGAGTATTTTTGCGCGCGCGCGCGCGTTTGTGTGTGTGTGTCAAAAAACCGGGTTACATCGTCCTTATTTCAACGGTGATTGACATGGGTCTCGACACACTCACCCACACTCTTTGTCCCCAGCTGATCGTTCCTCCTAAAGGACCGTGTGCAACCAGATCTGCATGACAAACAGTTTGAAGGGCACTCCCTGTGCGCATATTCGTTTTTGATTCTCGAATTGCGCGGAGGAGGAGGAAGTGAGGGTGTGGGTGAGACAAAATGTGTGTGTGTGTGTGTGTTATGGTGCCTTCGTGCATGCGATCGTGCCAGCGTATGTGTGAAATACACGTCAGTGGTGTGCAGTGTATGCATGTGCATGCGAGCGTTAATGTATGTGTTTGTGTGTCTGTTTCTGTCCGTCTGTCTATGCGATTAAGCGCGTCTGTAAGATATGATAATATTGCACAGATGAACAGTTATAAAGCAGCATTGTCGTTTTTCATTCAGAAATCCCCCCGAAATAAACTCTCTGCTCAACCTTCATGATGTTGAATTATGTAACTTTTGTCTCTGCTCTGAGGTGTCAGAAACTTAATTATATTTCTCCCGAACTGGTTAACCCTGGAAGCATTGAAGAGAGTCGTGTGTTGTTTGGGGATTACAAAGATGAAGAAGGAGATTAAAAAGAAACCAATGACGTTTTTGCAGGGGCAACTTTAAATATGAGGTATTGTCTTTCTCTGCCTTTCTGTGTGTCTGTTTGCTCCTCTCTGTGTCTCTGTCTTTGTCTCTGTCTCTCCCTCTCTATTTCGCTTCCTCTGTATGTCTGTCTGTCTATCTCTCTTTCTTCTTTCTCTCTCTGCCTCTCTATTATCTCTCTCTTCTCTCTCTTCTCTCTCTTCATTCTCGCTCACTTCTCTCTCTCTTCTCTCTTTCCCTATTCTTTCTCTGTCTATGTCTCTGTTTCTGTCTCTCTGTCTCTGTCTCTGGTTTCTCATTAATCAGGGCTGTGCTCATCTCCATGCCAAATGCAGGCCTCCCAATTTCTCTTCCTCTGCGATCTTTCATTCCTTGTTTTCATAGGGCTGGAATTGGAACCAGTCAATTTGCGTTCGGCGGGGGTCGCGCGCGCGCGCGCGTGTGTGTGTGTGTGTGTGTGTGTGCGCGCGCTTCTGTGTGTCTGTGTGTGTGTGTGTGTGTGTGTGTGTCCGATGATTGTTTGTTGGGTGTTTGTTATGTGTGATCGCGCGCGCGCGCGTGTGTGTGTGTGTGTGTGTGTGTGTGTGTGCCTCTGTGTGTATGTTATGTGCGCTAACACGTGTGTGTCTGTGTTTTATTTTATGCCTGCATGTGTGTGGGTGGGTACGCGCATGAGCGCGTGTGTGCGGGTGTCTGTGTATGTGTGTGGGGGGGGGGGGGGGGGGGTGCTTTGTGTGTGCGTGCGTGCATGTGTTGAGTTTTAAGCTTTGCTCTGATGTAAGAGTATCACTATAGGTTGCAGAATGTCCCCTTCACTATTGCTCGTCAAATCTCTGTTCACCATCAGTCATCAGCACCCAGCTCAGGGTGTTGTCATGATTATCATCTGTGAAAAGGTCACACTCATCAAGTTCGTGTCGGAGAGAATATTATCTGAACATGATGGGTAGATGCGTATGTGCTCGTTTTTTTTTCCTGGAGGAGGTCTCCCTTCTGTCCTCAGCCAGCACAGTCCGTCTTCGAGGGGGGATATTATCTAATCTGATTACTGCAATACGTCCCCTGAAAGTAGAGGGGGTTTGTGCTTCATCAAGAACTGGAGCGACACGTATTCTCGAGCCCCTGAAGCATTTTGTCCTGTGTTCAACTTCTCACCTCACTTCTCTCTTGCCTGCTTCACGCTGAACTTTGAACATGCTCTGTTCAGTTCCTCCAACTTCAGCAGGAGTTAGCCCTAAACTGGTGAGGTAAAAGCGTAAAGTTCTCATCATTATTATCTGCATAGGAGGCCCACACGCCTCTTGTTATCGCTGTCTGCAGGGACATTCTCTCCCAACGTCCTGGGGTGATGTGTGAAACGTTTGCCAGTTTCCTAGCTAACGCAATCCGGCAGCAAGCGATTGATGTGAAATTCAGAACTGGGCGCCTCTCCCAAGAGGTTTGGCGATAAAGCAACAAAGAAAAAAAAAATCACTCGATGTTTCTCACCATAAATCATTCTTGAGAGATTTGTGATCAGTAGAAATGACATTGGATTGAAAGACCAGACCTAAGAGATCAGTTTTAGTTTCAGTTTCTCAAGGAGACGTCACTGCGTTCGGACAAATCCATTTACGCTTTCCCACGTCAGCACAACCCCACGCGCTTAGTCAGGCCTTGAGTACATGTGTACGTGTCAGAGAGGATTCCTTCTGCAGAATTTTGCCAGAGGACGACACTTTTTTTTCCCCAGGGTTTCTCGTTTTCTTGTCAGACGTGTTAGCACTAGGCCTCCGCTTCACCACTCTGCATTGCGCGAACAGCGTTGAACTGAAGATGGGGGCATTTCTGCCCTGACTTTCACTCACAACCCACGGGAGCCTCTGCAGATTCCCTGACGAGGTACTTGAGCAGTTCAGAGCGTGACTTGCATGCGTAATGCAGAACTGTCCAGACGGCAAAATAAACGTCCTCTTAATCCCCTTCTTGTCTGAGGTTTTGTTGGGTTGTTTTTTTCCGGCTCTAGTAGAGTAGGTGGTAATTTTTCTTCTACAATCGATGATGGCAACTTGTAGAACTGCATGTCTGGAGTGCTGATGAGCGTGGCTTATGTGATTGAAAATGTGGGGTGGTATTTTCTGGAGGGCCTACGAATATACACGCGCGCGCTCATGCACGCGTGAATACATGTGCCATGCAACACACACACACACACACACACACACACACACACACACACACACACACACACACACGTATATTCATATACGCACGCAGCACGCACGTGTTCCTCTCGCACCCGCCCCCCTTACAAACACACACACACACACACACACACACACACACACACACACACACTTTCGTTTTACAAGCCGGTACACAGGGCACGCACAGCACATACGTAGAGGCTAAAGATCTGCTGCCTTACAAAAGCTTTTTTCACTCTCCAATGACTGCAGGCATCTTTCTCTGCCCATTTCCACCCACCGCTGGCCACTCCACCCCATACACCCCACTGTACAACCTACCCCACACACCCCACACCTGCGTATAAAGGAGCGCAATAGTTCAGTGAAAACTTGGTCTTCGTCACAGCCACCTGTTTCAGACTTCGTGTTTGAAGAAAAGACTTCGTATTCCAGTTTCTTCAACAGTCAAGAAGTAGGTTCATCTGTGATCTTGTTTCTTTCACTGCCTTGCACTTGAAAGACCTTACCTTCCTTTTTTGGCACTACCCCTCCTCCCCCTTGCCCCATCCCTCCTCATCCCCCACTTTTCCCCAAAGTGGGGTTCTTAGGAGTCTTTCTCCCCCTCCCTCCCTTCCTGTCTTCCTTCCGTCCTCTTTTCCTCACTTCCTTCCTTTTTGCCTTCCTCCATTGCATACTTCCTTCCTTCCACCCTTCCTCCCCCACAGTGGTCCTGTTCGTTTTCACGAGTCCCCGAGTCAGGTCCCCGGGCTGGCGATGAAGGGAAAAGGGGGCCACAGAAAACTGGAATGAAGTCTTCACACCAGTCGTCCCCCGCACTATCTCCTCCTAAATCTGTGTCCCCGGGGAAATTTGTCCTTTCACTGCTTCTCTCTCTCTCTCTCTCTCTCTCTCTCTCTCTCTCTCTCTCACACACACACACACACACACACACACACACACACACACACACACACACACACACACACACTTCCCTGAGTATGGCATAAAACATTTGAAAGGCAAACGCGCAGTCTGACTGACAGGTGGGAAAAGAACTGCGGCGAGAAGTGAGGACGTTTTTTTGTGGGTAATCAGCAGTTGCCTCCTCCGTTGCCACTGTGGGGAATCATTGGGGAGACGGCAAGGCTGTCCTCTGCGGCCCTGCTCATTTGGTCGGTGAATCCACACTTTGAAGTGCTCACACTGCTCCTGTTCTGTTTGTCCTAGATTCATTGTATCAGCGTCGCTGGAGAAAGGGGGTGGGCGTAGATTGGGGTTAACTCTGTGACTGATTTTTGTGATCGGCCATTGCCCTTTACGACACTTGAATTTTTTTGTTTTTAGTTTCGTTTTATTTTGTTTTGAGTTTTGGTTGTTCTCTAATTCTGAAAGGACATATGAATGGTTAACTAGATTCGATGTTTTTCCGTGATTGCGCTGTGCACGTGTATATCTATCTTATATTTTAGTGTCAGTGACATGTGTGTGTATTTTTTTATGCGTTTAATATTACATGTACTCGAGCCAAAAGACAACGAATGTGCATTTACGGACAATAAATGTGTATCTTATCTTAAGGTTTTTGCAATACTTTCCAAGTATTGAAGTAACTGAAATGGAAAGTCTTTCTTCAAACACTCTGAAATACGTGGCCGCGAAAAAGACAACTTTTCACTGCGTTCCTTTGTGACGCGGGGGTCCAGCCCACAGAACTTGCGACTGCCCACCCCGTTGGCCTTTCTCTTTATGAGATTGAGACACCTTGGCCTAATTTTATTACATTACATATTTTCGTTTTTGTCAAATCTAGTGCATCCCTCTTGTAGTGTGTGTGTGTGTGTGTGTGTGTGTGTGTGTGTGTGTGTGTGTGTGTGACAGAGACAGGTATGAATAGTCCATGATTCCCTGCAGGCGCTGCGCGTGCTAAATATTGTTCATGGGAGATTGTGGCTATGCGTCAAATCAGTCTATTCTTTCAAAGTTTGGTTTTTATTTTTAAGTTGAGTTCTTAAGTTTCGCATGCAGAAACCAGTTGTAGGCGTTGTTGGTAGGTTTGTTTTTTGTGGTTATTTTTTGTTTTGTTTTTTGGTTGTGTTCCCGAGAAAATAAGCAAAGACAAGGTTTATAAACCTTTGTCAATGGTTTGGAGGTTCGTTTGTAGGACTCATATCATTTGAACGATTTTACGATTTTGTTCCACCTCTTCACGTCCCTCCTTTCCTTCACCGCTCACCTTTCCCGTCCCCTGCCCCAATGCCAAGCGTTGATGATTAAAGGACGTTTCATTTGACCAACACCTGGGCCGGGCTGCATGACGCGATCTTTGGAGCGCATAGTTTGTTCGGGGTTGATAACGTTCCTAAGGATATGGAACTTACCGTGGACTCGAGAACATTCTTAACGAAAAGAAAATTTTCTGCCGCTAACTTCGCTCGTGCAACCCACCCCTGGAATCTGGACCGCTGCATGTTGTGAAAGAACCCTCCCATCGGTTAGACCCCGCCCTTCATCTATGCCCTCACGCTTCCGTCACCCTCCCCTTTCTGTCCTCACCCTTCCTTCATCCATACCTTCACCCTTCCCTCATCCATACCCTCACCCTTCCTTCACCCGTACCCTCACCGATACACTCACACTTCCCTCATCCATACCGCACCCTTCCCTCACCGATACACTCACTCTTCCCTCATCCATACCCTCACACTTCCCCCACCGATACACTCACTCTTCCCTCATCCATACCCTCACCCTTCCCTCACCGATACACTCACTCTTCCCTCACCGATGCACTCACTTCCCTCATCCATACCCTCACCCTTCCCTCACCGATATACTCTCTTCCCTCATCCATACCCTCACCCATACACTCACCCTTCCATCATCCATACCCCCATCATTCCCTCATGCATACCCTCACCATTCCCTCATCCATACACACCCTTCCATCAGCCACATCCTCATCCTCATCGCCTCCTCACCCACCCCTGTGTTCATTCCCAGTTCACGTGAAGAATGTTGGGCTGATCTCCTTGACAAATGTGCAGTCTGATTCCGTTTTCCACTCTTTTTTTTTTTCTCTCTCTCTCTCTTGTTTTGTTATTTTCTCCCTCTCCGCTCTTCCTTTTCCGTGTTTATATTTCATTCCCCTCCTTTCTTAACAGTGAAATTGGTTCCCCCTGGGGAGTATTTTACGCGCTGTCTCTCTGTCTCTGTCTGTCTGTCTGTCAGTCTGTCTTCCCTTTCTCTCTCTCTCGACTTCTCCCTCTCCCTCCCTCCCTCCCTCTCTCTGTGTGTGTGTGTGTGTGTGTGTGTGTGTGTGTGTGTGTGTGAAAGAGAGATAAGTGTGAAAACGGTTGACTTTATAATCTTGCCCTGATGTCGAAAAAAAAGTATCGATCGCTTTAGTCATTAATTTGGGTCACTAAACAGCTGGCAGTAATAAACTCGTGGAAGTCGACTGGTACTTTCGGTTGAAAGAGGTGTTTCGTCGGTTTTGTTGATCATCTACCGTGGTACACTGTATCAATTGAACACGAAAGACGTGCTTACACATTTGCAGTGAAATGATTTCGGCTAAACAATTACAAGTAAGACTGTCTGACCTTGCTTAAACCCTGATATGGCCCTTGTGATTGGCTGAATCATATTGCATCGTATTGCTTTCTATTCTTTTGTGTTATAATATTGAACTGTGATGTGCTCTGTAATGTTCTTCTGTCACATTATACTCATCCGTGTGAAATTCAGACCGCTCTCCCTGGAGAGAGCGTGTTGCAGTGCAGCTCCGCCCAAGATTCAGTCTGGAAGTGTGTGGAAGTGAATAATTTTTATGATTTTTCAGGAATATCCTTTGTTGCAGTGGGTTCTGTTACGTACGTTACGTGTATGTTACACATGTGACCTCAGTTTATCGTCTCATCCAAATGCCTAGCCACCAGATTAATGGCTTGGGCTGAAAGATGTCATCATGTGTGACCATCAGTTATGCTCAAGAAATTTGTATTTGTATTTCTTTTTATCACAACCGATTTCTCTGTGTGAAATTCGGGCTGCTCTCCCCAGGGAGAGCGCGTCGCTACACTACAGCGCCACCCTTTTTTTTTTTCTTTTTTTTTTCCTGCATGCAGTTTTATTTGTTTTTCCTATCGAAGTGGATCTTTTACAGAATTTTGCCAGGAACAACCATTTTGTTGCCGTGGGTTCTTTTACGTGCGCTAAGTGCATGCTGCACACGGGACCTCGGTTTATCGTCTCATCCGAATGACTAGCGTCCAGACCACCACTCAAGGTCTAGTGGAGGGGGAGAAAATATCGGCGGCTGAACCGTGATTCGAACCAGCGCGCTCAGATTCTCTCGCTTCCTAGGCGGACGCGTTACCTCTAGGCCATCACTCCACCACTCTCTGTCCCTCCCCCCCCTCTCTCTCTCTCTCTCTGGTGGAAATATCTTACGTTGCTGTCATTCCGGTTTATACGGCCTGCTCCAGTCACATTTTAATCAGTAGGGGCTGCTGCTCTTTCCTTCATGCCACCTGCTACAAACCCCTTACCCCAACTCCCCTCTAGAAACAAAGAACTGTCATCTGTATCGTGGCCTTGATAATTATATGTATGAATCCATTACCCTCACAGCCACACCACCCCTTTACCTTTCCCTAAATGTGTAGTTTTTAGTCAGCAGAGAAACACAAACGCTTAAGTCGCGTCCCTAGACTAGACCTTGATCCGAGGTCAAGATCAGCGTTGTTCACACAAAATTACCCAACCGTGTAATCATGGTCTGATATCGTGAAATCGACCCAACGCTCAAGGCGGCAAGAGTAGTTGGGCCAGCGCGTGCACACAAAAGCTGTCTGTCTGTCTGTCTCTCCCTCTCTCCCTCACTCTCTCTCTCTCTCTGTCCCTCCCCCCCCCCCCTCTCTCTCTCTCTCTCTCTGGTGGAAATCATTGCAAAGATTTCATGGTCACCTCAGTACCGATTCCTTATCCTCTGCCATGATTATGATGTGCCTCTGACATGGTCTTCCTCAGGTCGGCAGTTCTACGGGGGTCTGTCGTTGGAGGTGGTTCCTTAGAGCTGTACACCGGTTCGGAAATCCAAATTGGTCTTTAACTGACTTTTGTTGTCATTGTTGTTTTTTGTTTTGTTTGTTTATTTGGGTGGGTTTCTTTTCTGCAGTGCCGGTTTTTAAAAGCGATATTTTCACACCAGTGCTTCCGGGCTGATGCCAGCACGCATTCATTCGTTTGGAAGCTCCCCGCTTCCCCCCCCCCCCCCCTTCTGCTCTTTGGGGACACACATACACACGCGCGCGCGCGCACGAACGCACACACACACAAACACACGTACGCACACACACACACACACACACACAGACTTACACGCTTACATACAAATAACTCTGCGGTACTTTTTGCAAATTTATTTCCAGCGCGCATATAGCGGGCAAATAAAGCAGAATGCTGTGGACCAACAAAGAATAAAGGAACATGGTCATGATAACACAGAAAATGTGGAAAGTTGTTACGCAGCTGACACAATAATCCGCACAGAATATAAGAAATATTATACTGTAAACATTCAAAAGAGACACGGGGGACAAACGCATTGCAAATACGATTTCTGTCTAATACCAGTGATAGCGCATGCCAACACACACACGCACACACACACACACACACACACACACACACACACACAAAACACCGTGTTGTCACATAAACTCACTTTATGTGTATACACGAACATGACCCTGACCAGCAGTATAATTCATCGTGTATCTTGTACGTATAACAGAGGATTTCTTCTACATAATTTTGCCAGAAGACAACACTTTTGTTACCATGTGTTCTTTTTCAGTGGGCCAAGTGCGTGCTGCACACAGGACCTCAGTTTATCGTGTCATCCGAATGACTAGACGCTGAGTTTAAATTTTATTCAAACTTGGGAGAAAGGGCGAGAGCGGGATTCGAACCGAAACCCTGAGCGTCTTAACCATTCTGCCAGCTTCCTTCTGTATTACGGACAAGCCATATACCAGACATTGTGTTTCCCGAAGCTATTACCACCCCATGGCGCTTCAGCATTGTTCAGCGAGACATGCCTCGGTCAGTGATGATAATGACGATGACGATGATGATTCAGTAAAAGAAACACCCGTTTAAACGTACCACTGTCAATGACGATAGTGACGATGATGATGATTAGTTAAAGGTAGGAGTGAAAGAAACACCAGCTTTTGTAGCAGCAGCAGCAGGGACACGCTGAAACTGACGTCTCATGACCCCGACACATGGGAAAGCCTTGCACTGGACACAACAACATGGCAAAGCATCATCCAAACAGGATGCCAGGCACCCAGAGGCAAAGCGACCTGCTGAGGCACAGAAACTCCGCACGTCCAGAGGAGCCAGCCCACAAACTGATGTGCCTACACATGCCTGCCCAACTTGTGCCAGGACATTCCATGCCCGATTCGGATTGATCAGCCATCTTCGGACACATCACGTCAACAACCCGGTTGAGGTTCTGAAGTCCTTATCTATCACAAGGAGCGAACAGTATTCAACACAAAACAACACAGTGCAAAATGTCTTCGTCCAACTGGAAATACTCGCAAAGTGTGCAGCAACAGGTTCGTCACTCTCATCACACAGTATCTCAACTCACTGGCGGGCCCAGCGCGCACAGAAAACACGACAAAGGTTGGGACAGAAAAGTCAGAAAGTAAAGCCTAATATTCAAGCTGAATATATTGTAGAAAGTAAAAAAAAAAAACATACCGACTTCATTTATCACAAAAATTTACAAAATACCTCGTATTTTAAGGAATTAATTTCAGAATAAGAAACACAACTCATGAACGACTTTATCATTGATATTTCTTAAAAGGCAGGTTGAGTCCTTAAGAATACTGCAATATAGCATGCAATAAAAGAGATGTTTTAGATATTGGACATTGAGATACCATTCTGGTTCAAGATCATTTTAATCCTTGTATTGCACGTGCGGGACTTAAAACTTGATATCGAACAAAATGTAAGCATCCACTTTTGTAAACACTCAAGACCCGCGAAAGAAAGTGGAACATTTTTTGAAATGTTGTGTGGTAACTAAGATTCCTCTTCTTCGTTTTTAAGGAAACAGCAGTATTCACTAAAAGTACAAAGCCAGCACGAAATAAAAAAGAAACAAACAGCTAAACACGAAGTTCAAAAGCCGCGAACGCGCAAAGCCCGGCGGGCATGAAATATTGAGGAGCTGACAAAGAGGTTCTGACGTGACTTGGCGCACTGGGGACCGTGTGGCCGGTCTGGGGAAATTATAGAGTCAACAGCAGTCCATGGGAGATAAACCAAATGGTTCTTTTCAGCTGAGCGTGGCGTGACAAAACTACTTCCCTTGGGTCCTGACTGCTTTTGTAGAGAGCGGCAGTGATGCCTCGTGCCCTGCCTCCGTCTGTCTGTATGTATGTCTGTCTTTCCTACACCCTCCACGGTCCGCCTCCCCTCCCCTCTCTCTCCGTGCCTGTCTGTCTCATCTCTCTCTCTGTCTCTCTCTCTCTCTCTCTCAAATACAGCCAGGGATATGTTATTTCTTGCACGCATACAATTTTTTTTTTTTTTTTTTTTTTTTTTTTTTTTTTGTTTGCTGCCCCATCATCTGCAGCGTTTCAGTGGCATTACTCCCACGCCGCTCATTTAGATTCCCCCATACACGGCCACACCCGGGTTCGTCCGTCGCAGTTCCAGCGTCGGCAGTCCACAGGGAACCATCGATGTTAGGTCGCCTGGAGGCCACACACCAGAGGAGACCCTGCACTGCTGCTGAGTCACTTCGGTGGTGTTCAGTGGTGCCTGTTCTGATTTTACGTACTTAGGACACCACCTGCCAAGCCCCCTACTAACGACAATAATGGCTTAGTCGCGGAGCCAGACTGAGTGAGCGTCCCTCCCAGAGTGGAGACCGCCACCACGTCCCTCAAACAACAGCCCCCGACGAATCCGCCGATACTGACGACATTGACAGGACTCACCCCAAGCACAGAAGTGGAGGGGTATCGAAACTGAGGTCACCATGAGAGCAGGGCATGAAAGGCCACAGACTTTGAGACTTTTTTGTTTATATTGATGACGATGAAGGAGGAGGAGGATGACGATGATGATGACGATGTTGCTATGGAGGTCCATTTTGGTTTGGGACTGCGTGACAAGGCTGTACTCTACGCTTCCTGTCATAATGATATCCCGGCGTTAACCAGGCCCGAGAGATACAGACACTTGCAGTGTTGGTCAAGTAATTAGAGCAACACACCCAAAGACGCATCCTTGAAGTGGATGGCACTCGACTGTGTGGTCCCAGTCTCCCCATTTAAGCCCACAGCACACTCAACTCTGGGTAGGAGCCGGCCACGGGCCGAAAAACCCACCTCCGCTGGGATTCGAACCCGCGTCCTCCCAGCCGTCAGTCCGCGACGCTAACCACTTCGCCACGGCGGCTGGTCGCATACAATTTTTGATTGACTGTACATCAACACTATAGAACGGAGCGAGCAAGAACAAATTAAAACCGCTGGTTCGGGCTTAGCATCGTGCCCCAAAACACAGCCTTGAGAAATCAAGCTCGTCAACAATCGAAGATTGCTGTTAAAAAAACCGCATGAAATAAACACGAAAACACATTAAAGGTATTTTGATGCACAGGTTGCCAGGAAGTGTTCCTGTTAACATAGCAGAAACGTTCCTATCTAACAGCTGAAGATAATGTTCATAGAACCGGAATAGCAAAGCCACGAGTAGACCGTTTTTAAGCAAGTCTTCACTATTCTGGAGGGTCATTATGGAACTCTCTACCAGAGACTTTGAAACGGGTAGCAGACCATACCTACTTCAAAACATATGTACAAAGGCTATCTTAAGTCTGTTGTAAAAGATAAATGATATCCAGATGTTCTGTGTGTGTCCTGATCTTCAGTGAATGTCTGTTTCCTTGTGTCTTCTGTTTCTTCGTATCTCTTTTTTTTCGGTGCGTCTCTCTGTCCCTCTATGTCTTTTTCTCCATTCTTGTCTCCCTTAAGCCACACCCAGTGTTCCACCCCCACCTCCACCCCCGCAATTTCCGCCGCACCCCCACCCCCCCAGACCCCTCCTCCCCTGAAACAATTTCCTGGTTATTACCAAAAAAAAAAGCAAAATGTTGATTTTTTTTTTTTTTTTTTTCGACAACCATCCCCCCATCCCCCACCGCAAAAAATCCCTCTGCTTCCGCTTCAGTTGTATGTACGTGTTACAGAGGACTTTTTCTCAAGTGTATGTATTATTAAATGTTCCCATTTTATTTTACATCCCCATCTTATGGTGGAAAGTCATGGGTCCGGGGGTGAGGACTGTTTGGATTATTTGTTATTTTGGGGTGATTTTTCGGTGTTTCTATTTGTTTTTGTGGGTTTTTTTCTGCGAACAGCAGTCGCCAGTCCAAGAAGAAGGCCCAGAACGCGCTGTTATCTCCAGGTGTTAAATCACCCAGGGATCGGAATTGCGGTGAGGGTTGCATAGACAGGAACACCTTTCCTGGGCCTGTTTGAACACACGTCACTGCCCCTGGGAGAACTGCTCAACCAGGGCTGACACCATGGTTACCAAGGCTAGTTCGGAACGTCATCCCCTTTCACTAAACAAAGACAGACGCACACACGGCCGCACGCGCACGTGCACACATACACGTACATATACACACACGCGCGTGAACGCACACATACACACTCACATTTATTCATACACTTATCCATTCATATATACATATATATATATATATATATATATATATATAATATGCGCACGCACACACACACACGCACTTCTTCTTCTTCTTGGTCTTTCCTTTGGATACCACTTTCACCCTGTTTTAGCAATGGATTTTACATGTACAACCATTTCTAAAGGCAACCGTTCTGGGAGAGGCAACAAGAATCCTCGTTTTGCTGTGTTTATGCTTTTTGATTGGGTGCTTTGTGTAGAAAGAGGGGAGGGTCGGGTGTATGTGGAACAGGGACAATTTGCTTGATGGAGAGAAGTTACACGAGGGATACATCACGTTCGGGTTTTGTAGAGCATTTCGGCTTGCCGTCACAGCAAGCAGAGGTGATGCACTGTGTGGGTCATACTGAAAGCGAACACAGGACGTACTGGATCTCAATCTGGATCGATCACATAGCACGAGACTTTTTTTTTTTTTTTTTTTTTTTTAACTGATGCAGGTTGTTAGTCCGAAAGACGGTTTGTGACCCTGGACGTGACGATGTCAACTGAGGAGACAGAATTACTAATCATTATCATTATCATAATGATGATGATGATGATGGTAATAATAGTAATAGTAATGATTATATTATTATCATCATCAAAATGATCATAATTATTACTATTATTGTTGTTATTATCATTAACATTATTATTATTATCAGAAGAAGAACTGGTATTGATAATGCTCTCTACCTTCGTGGCACAGGGACTCAGAGCGATCACGATTAACAGCGATATAGGGGAAATGGTTACAAACTTTAAGAACTTGTCGCATTATCATCAAAACTTAAAAGCAAGACAAATGTGTGAATGACTAAGAGCACACACACACACACACACACACACACACACACACACACACTCCAAATAAAACATAAACAAAACAAAAAATACTGGCACGAACTGTGTCGTGTTCTTTTCCGTCATGGCAGTCAAAAGTCACGTGGCAGTTTTAACTCCTTATTTGCATACGTCTGACATCCGTTGTCACGTTGCCAGCAATCCTTTTGTCCTCAAGTGTGATCGCGAGTGGTCCTTTGCCAGCTATCAATAAGCCTTGGGATTCACGTTTCCTATAATGAAGGAGTCGCGTTTGGTTGAAATGCACCGGTGATTTGTTTGTTGCTGTTGTTGTTTCTTCTTGTTGCTGTTGTTTGTTACGGTCGCTATGGTGGTGAACACGATTTGATAATGTGGAAACGAGGCGAACAA
>NC_134882.1:49331716-49344216 GCF_041734735.1 Babylonia areolata | reverse complement strand
AAAATCTTGACTTGACTTCACACACACACACACACACACACGCACACGCACGCACGCACGCACGCCCGCGCGCGTGTGCACACACACACACACACACACACACACACACACACACACACATGCACACACGCACATTGACAAACAGACAGACACACACATAGAACTATGCAAACATAGAAACACGCACGCGTGCACTAAATCAAATCATGTTGTTTATAGCCCAGCCGACCACTAAGGTCATATCAGGGCTGACGCACGCACTTGCGCGCGCGCGCGCGCCCACACACACACACACACACACACACACACACACACACACACACACACACACACAAGGTGGGGGAGCGAATACTTAGAGAGATATATGGTTTTAATCAACATTTTTATGGCACACATTTAATGCGCCATTTCCCACAGAACACGATTTTACAGTCTTTCGAGCAATGTCACATTCTCTGGGTTTTACGTGATGTTGATCTTGTTCTGCAATTTCGGGGGTTGGATGCAGAGAAAAGCTGATACGCACGCTAATTAATTTCTCTCATAAATAAAGAGTTCGTTCATCCCCCGCCCCCTCGCTCTTTCTCTCTCTCTCTCCCTCACTCTGTTTATCCGATTGTGTGTGTATGTGTAGGGGTGGGGGTAGGGGGTTGCTATATATTTATCTGATAAGATATCTGTTCTCGCTCTCTTAGATTTGTCAGCAGCTTTTGACAGT
Source organism: Babylonia areolata (assembly GCF_041734735.1). Classification (NCBI taxonomy): domain Eukaryota; kingdom Metazoa; phylum Mollusca; class Gastropoda; order Neogastropoda; family Buccinidae; genus Babylonia; species Babylonia areolata. Next base: position 49,343,498 of record NC_134882.1, on the reverse strand, counting down.
AACGACCGCTCTATCATCTTGAACAGACTTAAAACTACCTTTGGTATTCGTGACACTGCACTAGCATGGATCACGTCTTACCTGTCAGATCGTACATAGAAAGTTTGTGTAAATGGTAGATACTCTAGAGTATCTGCCTTAAAATATGGTGTCCCACAGGGGTCCGTCCTAGGTCCTGTTCTTTTCGTGCTGTATGCGGCTACTGTGTCTGATGTCATCAGTCATCCTGCGATGTCGCATGAGAGCTTTGCTGATGACACACAACTTTATCAGTCGGCTTCCATAGCTGAATTTGATGCACTGGTGACTTAAACACAGGAGGGCATTGCTGGCCTAAAGGACTGGATGACTCTCAACAAGCTGCAACTAAATGATGATAAGACTGAATTTATGATAACCTGTCCAAAGAATTTCGTCAACATCATTCCTTTCCTGACTCTGTTCTGATCACTTCCTCCTTCTGTTCGCAGTCTTGGTGTAATCCTAGACCAGTCTCTTTCCTTCTAACAGCACATTTCGAATATCTGTAAAGTTGCCTATTTGTAACTGCGTAGAATCAGCTCTATCCGCTACTATCTCTCAACCGATGCAACCAAGACACTTGTATGCTCTCTGGTTCTCTCAAGATTGGATTACTGCAACTATCTTTTGGCCAGCCTTCCCAAATATCCGTTAGACAGACTCCAATGAATTCAGAATAACGCTGCCAGACTCATTTGCAGAGCTTCTAAATTTGACCGTGTTTCTCCTCTCCTTCAGTCTCTCCACTGGTTGCCTGTTTCTGATCGAATAGACAATAAGCTATCCACTCTGACCTTTTCTGCAGTCAACGGATCTGGCCCCAAGTATCTTTCTGAACTCCTCCGTATCTATACCCAGTCTCGCCAGCTCCGTTCTTCCTCTGACTTCTCAGGATACCTCACGTCAGAAGTAAGACCTATGGACACAGATCGTTTTCTTTTCAATCGCCAAAGACGTGGAACAACTCCCTGATAATCTCCGTCATTCTGATTCCCTCGCATCTTTTAAATCTCGTCTCAAAACTCACCTTTTCCCTCAGCAATAAGTTCAATTGTGGCAGGTCCACTTCCTTTGCATTAGCTGTGCTTGACTATGTGTGTATACATATGTATGTGTACATAACTACATGCATGTATATGAATGTGCATTGTGTGTGCGTGCGTTTATGTTAGTTTGTGCCTGCCTACGTGTGCGTATGTGTTAGGGTAGCTGTTAGATACACGTGTATGTTAAAATATATTTATGCAGTGTGTGTGTGTGTGTGTGTGTGTGTGTGTGTGTGTGTGTGTGTGTGTAGTCACATTTTGGTGTGTGTGTATGTAACATTGATGTAATGTTTTATGTTAACAAACGCGTTTTTGTAAAGCACCTAGAGCAGATTTCTGGATAGTGTGCAACATAAGTATCCATTATTATTATTATTATTTTCTATTCCATTTTGATTCGTTGACTTATTTATTTGGTATTTTTATTTTCGTCACACACACACACACACACACACACACACACACACACACAAACTAGTGCACCACATCACATACACATACATACATACATACTAAGTAACGCATCTATTTCCACCTTTGTTTTCTTTTTTTTTGTTTTTTCTTTTTTTTGTTTTTACTTTATTTCAAAAAGTCTACATCCTCCAAGAAGCTGATATTCTTATGAATGACGACACCCTTCACTTATATCAGTTCCCTCAGATGCACACTTTCTATTGTTTCGTTTCCCTGTTGTACACTTTTCACAAGAAAAGTTAAGGACCACTTCACAAAAGCGGTATTCTTCATAAAATATTAAAAATAAATAAATAAATAATCGGAACTGATTATGCAGCCTGCATATATTCTGCCTGTGTCCATTCTCTGAATATTAGAGCGGCTGTCTCAGACATATGCGAACGGTGAACAGATAGAAAAATGCGTTTGAAAAAAAATATATGTCGATGTTTCAACCAAAACTATACAACATTTGGGTTGCTTAGTGGTTTTTCATGGTACAAAGTGGAAGTTCAGTTATAAGAAAGCACTTGTGGGTGTGAGAGGTGGTCGGTACACTGGCTGCATTCACCACTGTTGCCGAAAATCCAGCACCATTCCATCCTGCCCTCAGGTGGTCCTTAACTTTTTTTTGTGAATCCTGTAGTCTGCCCTGCTTGTTACCATGGTCGTTTTCTTTCACTTCAGAAGAGGAACCGAGTGCAGAACTTTTCATTTTCCATATTCGATCACCCCAGTGCAGGTTCTTGCTCCAGCTGCCAGACAACCCTCAGTGAAAGTAGGCATGGGTTTAACTATGGCTTTAGTAGAGTTCTAGAAACAGGTTCATTTTCAAGTTGGCGTCAAAACATGCAGACGGATCTACATACACTAGTCTGCATCTGCTTTGAGAGAAAGACGGAGGAGGAGTAGGTACATGACCTACGCATAATCGTTAAAGCCGACTGACAGCTGTCTTTTTGCGCTCATCATTCGTTTCCCGTGTCGTTCTGTCAGGCTTCAGTCACGAGCACACCCACATGTGTATCATCACACTTTACTACAATTTGCCAGGGAAAACGCTCTTGTTGCCCAGGTTTGCTTTTGTCTTGTTTTGTTTTGTTTTGTTTTTTTACGTTCGCTAAGCACATGCTGCCCTCAGAACTTCGTTTTACCGTCTCATCCGAATGACTAGCGCCCAGGCCAGGCCACCTCCCAAGGTCCAGTGTAGGCGGAGAAAATTTCGGCAGGGGATTCGCTCCTGCATTCTCAGATACTCTCCCTTACAAGCCGAGTGTATTTTCTTAGCCACCTCTCTATTGCCATAGTTATGCGTTAAATGATAACCTAAACTGCTATTAGATGAATAAACAAACAAGCAAACGCATATAGATAGCACGAAAACGAAATATATACATATATATTAAATACCAGCATGACCAAAGTAACACATACATTTTCCAGTCTTCACTCTTCTTTTCCAAATCAGGAAGGAATTCATTTCCGTCTTCAGACGATGACCTGTTGATCAGGTCAGCACAAGAACAGCCAAAACTGACTTTACAAGTGGTTTTTGTATTGTGAATGTCTTCTCATTCCCTTCTCTCTCTCTCTCTCTCTCTCTCTCTCTCTCTCTCTCTCTCTCTTTCTTTCTTGTCTCTCCCCCCTCTCTCTCTGTCTGTCTGTCTGCCTCTCTCTCTCTCCTATTATTTTTTTCCCAGAATAACGAAGCTTTATGAACCTGTCCCATCTTCGACTCTCACAAACCAGGTTCCGTTCTGGTTAATGCCTTCGTGAAAAGGGGAGGGTGGGTCGGAAAAGACTACAGGAAACAGGACCAGGCAGCGGGATTACAGTGGGGCCAAGGGGTCTTTCATCTCTCTCAGACCGTTCACAGTTGGGGGAGTGTGGCTTTCATCCCTCATAGACCGTTCACTGCAGTAGTGTTGTTCTATACCTTCACATCCAGTCAGCCTGTGTTCCTTGTCTGAAAACGTGCATCGCCTGGCTTGCCCATCGCCGGTGGCATTCTCTTGAGGTGACTCAGCGACGATCTGGACTCTGATATTCTGTTTCAGTTTCAGGGAGGTACTAAAAAGTGCGGACTGGTACATAAAAGCTGTACCAGACCTGCTTTAAAAAAAAAAAAAAAAAGGAAGAAAAAAAGAAACAAACAAACGAGCAGGTGCCGCTCTGGATGCAACTGGGAAGTGCTCTCTCTGTGTCTATCTCTGTATCTCTCTTGGTCGCGCTTTGTCTGTCTGTCTGTCTCTCTTTCTCTCTCTCTCACTCTGTCACGCGCGCGCGCGCGCGCACTCACACACACACACACACACACACACACACACACACACACACACACACACACACACACACACACACACTCTCATCTCCAAAAGTTCGTAAAAACAAAAAAACAAAAAAAACCCAACCCTATGGGTACTGCAGACGCCGATCAATATGATGACAGCACTGAATATTTTTCTCGCCCAGAGCGACAACATTGGGAGCGGAAGCTGCAAATGCTTGCCTCCCCTCGCTGTCTGTCGTCCGCCAATGACGTGAAGATGACACTTCTCGGTTTCCTCGGCGATTTTTTTGGCAGATAGAATTGCCGGCATCAACGACGCGATCGAACAGGAAGAATGGGCTGCGTGTGCCCCATTCCCTTCCTCTTCCTCTCTGTCTATCTGTCTCTGTCTCTCTCTGTCCGTCTGTTTCTGTCTCTTTATCTCTTTCTTCCCCAGGGCTGAGTGGGGAAAAAAATATTAATTGCTTATCTCCTTTCCCTTATAAGATAAAATTTCGTTTCGCTTTCTCGCTCTCTGGACCCCTCATCATCCCCTCTACCCCACCCCTCACAGAGTGTATAGCTATGGCATCTTCCACAGGCGCAAAGCAGGTTTCCATTCCAGCTGTGAGACAAATGTTGTTTTTTTATGACCGGGTGAATGTCCGGGAGGGAGGCTGACCGGAAGTACGCACCGGAAACGGGGGTCGTGAAAACAGTTCGTCAGTGACGTCAGCAAGACCTCTCCGCTAAGATCCGCTGTTTCCCTGCGGTGCACTTGTTACGCCTACAGACTAAGCCACATTCTTTTCTCCGGCAGACTGTCAAGTACGTTTGTTTAGCCTACAGACTGTGTAAGTACATTCATTTCGCATACTAAGTACCTTCGTTCGCCTCCAGACAGTCTGGCCTACCGACTGTCGAAACGCATTCGTTTGGCCTACAACTAGTTTGTCAAGTAGATTCGTTTCGCCCACGAACTGTTGAGTCTGTTTGGTTCGCGTTCTTTTCGCTCGCATACTAGTAGACTGTTCAAACTTATTCGTATTGCCTGCAAACTGTCATGTCCGTTCGATAAGCCTGCAGACTGACTAAGCACATTCATTTCGCCTGTTATTCTTTTCAATATTTCCGATAACGAAACGATGTCTCTCAGTCCCGAAATCCCTTTCTGAACATTTCTTCTTCTTTTTTTTCATCCTCTTCCTTAACTTTGTATCTTTTGACGTGTCTGTACCCGGTCTTTGATGATCATCAGTCGCTAACTTGTCCACTGTGTTACGAACAAAAGCGATCAAGCGATCTAGCCATCTCTCTCTCTCTCTCTCTCTCTCTCTCTCTCTCTCTCTCTCTCTCTCTCTCTCTCTCTCTTTTTCCTGCCCCGTCATCTGCGCCGTTTGTCACTCATTCCGAGTCACCCAAACACAGTCACACCCCGGGTTTGTCTGTCTCCTCCAAGCGTCGGCAGTCCGCAGGGAACCATCGATGTTAGGTCGCCAGGAGGCCACACACCAGAGTAGACCCTGCACGGCTGCTGAGTCACTTCGGTAGTGTTCAGTGGTGCCTGTTTTGATTTAACGTACTTAGGACACCACCTACTAAGACTCATATTGACAACAATAATGGTTTAGTCGCAGAGCCAGACTTGAGTGAGCGTCCCTCCCAGAGTGGAGACCGCCACCACGTCCCTCCAACAACAGCACCCCATGAATCTGCCGACATCGAAGATATTGACAAGACACACCCAAAGCATGGAAGTGGAGGGCTATTGAAACTGAGGTCACCATGACAGCAGGGCATGAAAGGCCACAGGCATTGGGACATTTTTGTTTATATTATGTGCGTTCTTTTCGCCTACAGGCTGAGTACGGCGCTTTTGCCTAAAGAATAAGTATATTTGTTCGTTTCGCCTGCAGACAAAGTACGTTCTTTTCGACCATAGACTGTCATGTACGTTCGTTCAGCATACAAACTGTCAAGGACGTTCGTTTCGCCTCCAGACTGTCATGCATATTCGTTTCGCCTCCAGAATTAAATACGTTCGTTTCAGCTGCAGATTAAGCACTTCTCTGTCTGTCTGTCTGTCTGTCTGTCTGTCTCTCTCTCTCTCTCTCTCTCTCTCTCTCCCTCCCTCCCTCCCTCCCTCCCTACCCCTAACGTGTGACATGTGCTTTCTCACTGTGAATTGCATATGAGAATGCGTCCAGTCCAGCATTTCCGTCAGTGATTTGCTCGTTCACAGAGCCATCCATATTTCTCATAACATGACTGTGAGGCAAACCGACCCTGCTGGCACGATGACGAAAAGGAAAGTGGCCGGTGAAACAGGCCAGATCCTACCCTGTCCAGATTATGACCTCGTATAATCTGTCATTGACCAGAATATTCCCCGGATATAAACCAGCCACGCTACTTTATACCCGGGGTATAGTTTGGCCTAGGCCAGTTTATACCCTCTGGGCCATTTGTTTTACCCCTACATGACATGACCAAGGCTGGCTACTTTATACCCGGGATATAAACTAGCCACGGGTAGAGCTCGGCCTGTTACACCGGTTTCTGACAACAAAGCGTGGGCGACACGCGTGGTCCCGTCCTCAGCACTCTGCACAACAAAAACCTCTTCACATCCCGATCAGGTTCTTTCCAGCTGTTTGGAAGTGTGCGGTTTTACTTTGCAGCGACACTGAGGTATCTGTGGTTCTTGAGCCCTTTCGCACGGTGTTTATTCTCCAACTTGAATCTGATTAACCCCCACCGCCACCCCAATTCCTGCCGCCTCCCCCAATGCCTGTCACCCCCCCCCCCCCCCCCCTCCCCCGCACGTCCTCTCTGACCAACCTCTCTCCGCCACCACTGCCCCTCCAGCAGGGGACGAGCTCTCTCCATTCTACTCGATCACATGAGTGGTTTAAACATACGAGTTCATCGGATGTCTAAGGTGACTGAAGAATGCATTTGCTGATTTTACGATACTGTTCAGACTTGGGGTTTGTATTTCAACGTTTGAAACTGTTATGTACAGGCGGAAGGGATCCTGGGTTGACCTACTCAGTTAAAATCCATAACAAAACAGGTGTGTGTTTCCTGAATGATCAGCTACTGTACATCCACACAGACTGGGAAGAGAGAGAGGGGTGTGTGTGTGTGTGTGTGTGTACAGCGACAGAGATAGAGAGGCAGAGACTGAGAGACAAAAAGACAGTGTGTGTGTTGGAGGTATGGGGGCGGTGTCAGATCGTGTGTATCTGTGTGTGCATGGATGGGTATACTGAACAGAAACATAAATGTTTCGGGATATTCTTGGAAAAATCGGATTGGATATTTGTTGTGAGAGCAAAAATGTGTTTCATAGACATTAACGGACAGACAAGACAGACAGACAGGTGGACAGTCCTTTCATTTAGTTTTTATGTGTCGGACATGAAACACTATCTTAAAATTCACAAGAAAAAGAACAAATAGGAACAGTTCTCAGAGAAAAAAGTCAAAACAAAGATGATTTCTATAAGTTTCGCAACATTCTTTCTGCACGTAGTGCGTAATACTTCGTTTCCAGAGCGAGGGAACCCGTTCTACTCAAAGTATTTTGAAACACTTAAAGCCTTTTTGTAAACTACAATGCTCGCATATTTTACCATCTCTCCATCCTCGGAAGCAGCAGAGAACGTGTGAGTAAGTGTGTGTGTTGGGGATCAGATGACTGAAGCTGTGAGAGGGTATCTTCGGGCTAACACCACAGATCTTGAGGGTAAACACCATGCGTGTTGCCTCAAGATCAAACTCATTGCAGTACTGTGGCAAGTCACGTTCCAGATTCAGAGGCATTGAAAAACCCATGCTTGAAGGCGTTGGTTACCGCGCATATTTTTTTTATTTCCTTGGCGAGTTAAAATTATCGAAAAGGAAGGAGAAAAGAAAAACGAGACAAAAATAATCGATTGTGATGGGCCGTCCAAATCATTTCCCCATTTTACCTATGACATTGCAAAGAGCAAGGCTGATATTTTTTTAACGATTTAAAGTTTACGGACATTGAGCAATATGTGGGTGAATTGGTCTTTATAATACAGATATGATGGACCATGTAAATTTACATTATTTGCGGTTTTGTTCAACTTTTTAGAAGTTGCGGGACATCAGCCCTGAGATTTCCCCTTTGCCATCGGCTGGGCTTTTCGCCCATGACTTGATTTGATTTTTAGGACTTAGATTTCCGTAATCAGTTAATGTTGGAAGAAAAATAAAGATCATATTAACAAGTATAGATTATCACGAGTTGTACGATTTCGTTTCTTTTTTTCTTTCTTTTTTTTTCACCCTTCATCGGAAAATGGAAAGCAGACTGGAAAAACCGAACCGTATTCAAATGCTGTGCGACCAGTATTTCCTCTCCTCGCCCTCCCATCCTGCCTCACCTTTTTCTTTTTTTAATTTGCAGTGCGCTGTGTTACTTGATGAACGGGGGAGGAAGGAGGGGAAAGGGGGGGTGTGTGAATGAATGGCAGTGTCACGGAGTATAAAAGGAGGGAGCATGTGCGTCAGCGTGTGCATGTGTGTATCTGTGTGTGTGAGAGAGAGAGAGAGAGAGAGAGAGAGTGTGTCCATGAGAGAGAGTGAATGTGAGAGGGAGGGAGGGAGAGAGAGAGAGATTCACACAAGATTCACATGTCAAAAATATTCTCGGGTCTTTAAACATTAGTGCTCGTTAACAAATGGCTTACAAAGAATAAAATGAAACAAAATGGCAAAGACAGAGAAAGAGCTAGGGATAGAGAGGGGGAGATTAAAGTGGGATTAAACCTTGAGGACCATTTTCAAAGATATTGGCTGCTGGCCCTTGTCCGATCTGACCCCTTCCTATTCTCTCTCACCTCTCTGTATACCTCCCGCCTCCACACACACACACACACACACACACACACACACACACACACACACACACACACACACACACACAGAATGACTCAAAGGCAAAGACGAAGACCATTGATTCCTTAGTGGAGGAAGCGATGGCAAATTTAAGTGACAGGCTATGATGTCAGATTAGAATTCAGGACATCTGAAAGGATTGTGACATTGCCACTGATTATATATATCAACAAGAATAAAGAAAAGAAAGAAAACAATACATATTGGGTCTCTTCTAAAAGCTGCACAGTCCCTACCTCGATTGCTTTTCAAAACGTGAAAATGATGGACAGATAGCTAATCATTCATATAGATGTGTGAGTGGAGATATATATGTATATATATATATATATATATATATATATATATATATATATATATATATATATTGATAAATTGATTGATAGACAAAATCAGATAGATAGATTGATTCATAGATAGACAAAATCTCACTACGTAGACTTAACATGGAAAAAATGCACATATTTATGTGACTGCCAGCATCTACAGCTTAACTCGGTTCGTGGGGTTAAGTCGCCGAAAACTGAAACAATCTCAACACACACACACACACACACACACACACACAATTAAACACAACATTGCAACAATGCGGGAAGTCACGATCCAGTTTGAATCAAGGTAAAATGACCAAGGTCCCACAGCCTTTCACGGCCACCAGGACAGTATTCTCACACCCACTGTGTCTACGGCTCGACATCAGAAGGCCGAATCCATCCCTCTCCTTCCGCCGTTCTCCCGCCGTTCTCACCACCCCAGACACAATCCACACTACCCATTGACACTTGGGTGGAGTGGGGAAACTCAAGAGTGAATCGCCTTTCCTCAGGACACAACACCATCCGAAACGGGGCCTCGAAACCCGCCATCAGTCCAACGCCTAACCAACTCTGCCTCGGCGCCCCCATGCCTCGGTGGCGGGGAGGGGGGGGGGATTGGTGGATACCGAAATGGGTTCGGAAGGAGCCTGCAAGAAATAGGTTCTCTGAAGCAGTGCACGAAAAGAGAGGAAGGAACCCATTCATCTCACTTAACCACTGCCACAAGCGCCGTTTCCCCAACCCTTCACCTCAGTCAGGCTGTTTTTAGACTGGCTGAAACGTACCTTGGTTTTACCATTGCCGCGATACCACAGTGATGCGCCATTCTTTTTCTCTGTTTGTTAGCTTCTTTTTCTCTCTTTGTGGCAGCTCACAACTGTATAGTCTCAATGCTCAAACTCCTCGCCTGTACCTTCAAATTAGGAACAGCTCAGTAATGTTGACTGGTAACGTTCACGCGCACGTTCGCGCACAACGGTTGCAGTGGTCAAAATTTAATGATTAAAGCGCTGGATTCACGCCCCGGTTAACTTCCCGAGTTCTCTAGCTGTCGGTTAATGGTACAGATTGATCTGTTCTCGCAAAAAGGATCATGTAATCAATGTCAGCGTTCGGTAAACAAAACGGTCATACACGTAAAATGTTGTGTGTGTGTGTGTGTGTGTGTGTGTGTGTGAAAGCTGATTGAGTGACAGCAAATGAATGATGAGCGCCCAATGGCGGCTGTCAGTCGGCTCAACCCAGGTAGCCAGCCAAAAATAGGCGCCATTTAAGTATCCATAATTATGATCAGATCACAAGTATCCTTATCACACATGGGCTGGTTCGTATGGGCGATCTTTACATAACTAAGTTTGCTGTGCCTAAGTCTTTGGACTTACAGTGGGGTTGGGAACGGTCATAACGCTAGGAAAACTGAGCGCTTGAAACATCTCTCATGCAACCCAGCCCTGGTTTTTAGGCGTCGTCGCAACACCAGGACATGGGGGCTTCAGTGAAATGGATGACCTCTTCTTCGTTCGTGGGCTGCAACTCCCATGTTCACTCGGATGTACATGAGTGGGCTTTTACGTGTGTGACCATTTTTACCTCGCCATTTAGGCAGCAATAATCCGTTTTGGGGGGTGTGCATGTTGGGTATGTTCTTGTTTCCATAACCCACCGAGCACTGGCATGGATTACTGGTTCTTTGACGTGCGTATTTGATCTTCTGCTTGCGTATACACACGAAGGGGTTTCAGGCACAAGAAGATCTGCACATTATGTTGACCTGCGCCCGCCGAAATGGATGACGAATTCCATCATTTTCTAACACTGTTTCGAAAGGAAGAGAAGGAATTTTGTTTTATGTCCCGTCACATACATTGGTGATTATAGACTTTTTGTATTGATTTTTTTCGTTTGAATATTATCGTTTAGGAGATGGGGGTGGGGGTATGAGTGGTGAGTTGGGGGGGGGGGGGGGGGAGCGGGTAGATGGAGGGTGAAATTTTATTTAAAAAAAAATATGTATGTTCAATTGCAGAAAGTTACTTTGTGGACTTTGTTAAAGAGAAGTCGTTAATCTAACAAGAGAAACAATTGATGATGAATGCAGAAAGAAAAAAAAAAGAAAAAAAAAAGAAGAAAAAAAACATAAACGTTCTAAGTCACTTGTAATGACACACGTTCGTACATGTAATTCTTTCCCGTTTCGAGAACTCTGCTTCTTGCATGGCAAAACCCATCCCTGCTTTCACTGACAGTAGTCTGTCGGCTGGGACAGAGTCCAGCAGTGTTACTATCTAAACAAAAAAGGTGTACATAGTTCTAACACTGAATAAATAATAGATAAGCGTACATAAATAAGGAAGTAAATAAATAAATAATTATAATATACAAAAGGTAGTAGTTATAGTAGTAGTAATAATAATAATAATAAATAAATAAATAAATAAGACAACAATGATGATAAATAAGCAAATAAATGTAAAACATGAAGACACACATTCACACATACACCCACACATGCATAACAGATGTGCATGTTTTGTTTGTTTGTTTTTTGTTTTTGTGTTTGTTTTTTTCTCAAGGTCTGACTAAGCGCGTTGGCAGATGTGGTGTAGCGTATATGGACTTTTCCGAACGCAGTGACGCCTCCTTGAGCTACTGAAACTGAAACTGAAACTCTAACACTGATGTCACATCGCACTGTGGCACTGCTGTCGCGCGACATGAAGTCCATATCACCGGTTCTC
>NC_134882.1:49324216-49326716 GCF_041734735.1 Babylonia areolata | reverse complement strand
AGGAACAACCCTTTTGTTGCCGTAGGTTCTTTTACGTGCGCTAAATGCATGCTGCTTACGGGACCTCGGTTTATCGTCTCATCCGAATGACTAGCGTCCAGACCACCACTCTAGTGAAGGGGGAGAAAATATCGGCGGCTGAACCGTGATTCGAACCAGCGCACTCAGATTCTCTCGCTTCCAAGGCGGACGCGTTACCTCTAGGCCATCACTCCATATAACAAAATGAAGGGTACGCAGAAGGCAAATGATTGAAATTAATACAAGTGATCATTTCTTCTTGAACTGTTCGCCGTTTGGTGGGTATTTTATACTGCACTGAGAGTCAAGGATAAGTAGAGGGAGTGATCCATGTTGTGCTGAGAGTTATAGGGAAGTGGTTGGGGTGTTCCATGCTGTATTTATTGTACTGTAGAATAAGTTGGGATGTCCTGTGCTGTACTGTGTGTAATAGGGAATTGTTGGGGTGTTCTGTGTTGTGCTGAGAGGAATAGAGTTTGGTGTGTGTGAGTTCTATGCTGCACTTAGTCAGTTAGTGTACTGCGGAATTGATTGGGATTTTATGTGCTGTAGTGAGAGCAATAGGAATTGGCTGGGATGTTCTGTGCTATACTTACTGTGTTGTGGAATTGGTTGGGATGTCCTGTGCTGTACTGGGTTTGTAATAAGGGATTGTTTGGGTGTTCTATGTTGTGCTGAGTGTACAAGGGAATTGGTTGAGGTATTGTTCAATCGCTCTTGACAAACTGACCTGCAAGCGCAGCGTTCACACACACGCGCGCGCACGCACACACGCATGCACGCCGCTTAAACCAAATGATAAAAGAGCGATTTGTGAAAATTTATATCAGCAGATATGAACACGATCCTCTAGGTGTGTGTGTGTGTGTGTGTGTGTGTGTGTGTGTTGTTGTTGTTGTTGTTGTTATTGTTTTATCACTTTTTTTTTCTTTCGTGGTTTGCAAAACCAAACCGAAGAGCACTTATTTCCTTAACAAAGACGAGACTACGAGAGGAAACAAAAGTAAAATATAACAGCCTGAAATGTCATCGATCCATGGTTTATGGTTTCTCCATTTATTTTTCAGAAAACAGCCACCTTGTCCGAACTTGATTTCTGCTCTGTACGTTATCATTGGTTCAACTTGGGCATTAAAAATCCAACAAAATACTGCTGGGTCAGTAAGACACTTGAACAAGTAATCTTAATATGTCGGTTACACATGTCTCCCTTTTCAATGCGTTTCTCACCATGCTTCGCTCCTACTTGGTTGTGAACATCAATTCTACCCTTGTAGTTGTATGGTATTTGCACCACTGTATTTTTCACGCGTAGCTAAATGCCTATCTTTTATTAAAAAAGCAACAACAACAAAAAAGCATACATACATACAGACAGACGGGTAGGCGGCCGGCCGGATAGATAGATAGATAGACAGACAGACAGACAGACAGATAGACAGATAGATAGAAAGAAAGGATATTTACCTATAGTTTGATTAAAAGGTGTGCAGCACGCACTTGGCGCACTGAAAAAGAACCCATGGCAACGAGAGTGTTGTCCTCTGGCGAAATTACGTAAAATGAAATCCACTTTCATAGGTACACAAATATGTAAGCATGCACTCAAGGCCTGACTAAGCGCGTTGGGTTATGCTGCTGGTCAGGCATCTGCTCAACAGATGTGGTGTAGCGTGTATGGATTTGTCCGAACGCAGTGACGCCTCCTTGAGAAAGTGAAACTGAAACTGAAACTGAAACTTAAAAGGTGAATCAGAGAAAGAGAGAGACAGAGTTTCACATAGACGCATAGACAGAGAGTGACCTTTTTTTTCTTTCTTTTCCCATCCCCCCCCCCCACCCCCATCCCCACCCCCTGTCTCTTTCATTCGTGTCTCACACCCTATTCGTCCCTTATTATGTTGTAGACATACGCAGAGAAGGAATTAACATGATGTTTAACGAAAAGACAGCATACTTCCGATGATTTATGTAAATGATTACATTCGCAATTGATAAGCAAGACAACACCATACAAACAACAAGGTTTGTGCATAGACATGAGAATAAATGAATATATACAAGGTTTGACAATTTATTTATTTAAAAAAATTAAAATAAAAAAAACAGCTGAAAAAAACAAAATAAAACCAAACAGACGGCTACCCCAAACAGAATGAGATCTACATGGCTGTGCGATCGATTGTTACCCTTCCCCTGTCCCCCTCAACACTTCTCCCTGTCCATCCGTTCTCTCTATCCACCACCACCCACCACCCTGCCCCTCTTTTAGATGGCCCTCCCCCTCCCCCTCCTCCTGTTTCATCCTGTTCCTTCCTCCCATGTGTAAAACGTACCTGGTTTGTGTGTGTTCTGCAATCAGACAAGATGGCAGAAGCACAGACTTATTAACTGAGATGACAGTTGTGCAGGTGAATAGTTCTGTCTCTCTGTGTGTGTCTGTCTCTCTGTTTATGCATGTCTGACTGTCTTATGTCTC
>NC_134882.1:49289216-49319216 GCF_041734735.1 Babylonia areolata | reverse complement strand
GTCTGGCCCGTCTGATGAATGACGTCGTCCACTCCAAGTTCTGTCTGGAGCCACGGAGCTTGGTGTGTAGCGGTGTTGGTGTCGGCCACACGATGTCTTTGAGCCGCAGTTGTTGTTGTTGTTGTTGTTGTTTTCTTATCTCCTTGTCCCGTCTTTCCATGACCAGTCAGTGGTAGACACTCCTGTTCTGTGACAGACACAGCTGTGTGTTGGCCGTTGTGGGGCTGTTGATGTCAGGTCGCTGTGACTGAGACGAGGTTTCTTGTCAGTGGCACGTCCGTGCACGATGCAATCTGACCCCCCGCACCCCCCGCAGCCCCCCCACCCCCACCCCTCCCCGCCTCCCCTCCAAAAGATTAAACACGCATAGCCAGCGTTCAGTTGGTTATGGAAGCAAGAACATAGCCAGCATGCGGCACAACCCCGTAAACGGAGTGTGGCTGCCTACATGGCGGGGTGAGTAAAGAAAGCAGTCATACACGTAAAATGTTACATGTCTGTGAGAGAGAGAGAGAGAGAGAGAGAGAGAGAGAGAGTGGGTGTGCGTGACTGAAACCCGAGTGAATGACACAGGAAGGGAATGATGAGCTCAAAGGCAGCTGTCAGACGTCTCTATCCAGATCGGCAGCCAACTGACTGCGTTTGTAATGTGCTGAGAGCTTGGTGTCTGCCCTATAATTATCCACATCAACATCATCTATCCCCACATCCCCTACACAAATCCTCCAAACCTTACTCAACGATTCTCCCATACTGCTATTTTCCTGCCTCTTCTTCTTAGCTGACATACCCACCAACCAATACCTACCCAGCGCACACTCCACTGTCTTCCACATTCAGTCCGGAACTCACGCTACTCTTGGAAACCATTTCTGTGTTTCTTTCCACTGTTCTAGCGATTCTCGCCTCTGCAACAACAGCAACTTATGCCCTACCTCTTCTCTCTTCAGTCATCCGCCCACACCCCTCCATCGGAAGCCCACCCAGCAGCGACCATCTCCCCTTTCTTCTGTCTTCCTCAATGCCAGGCTGACAGGCTGTGCTGCAGTAAAAAGCTTGCAGAGTAAAAGACCCAGACAGCTGCAGGCGTCCTCAGCTGGTATCACAGCAAGGGCTTCCTTCTCTCCCTGTCACCCCTCTTCCTGCGTTCAGGGACAGATGCACAGCGAGTTTTCGGCCTCTCCAACACGTGATGAAAGAGGGGGATGATAGGGCGTTGGGATGAGGAGGAAAAGTTTATGGGATGGGGTGAAAATATTGTGTGACTGGTAAGAAGGGACAAAAAAAAATGTAGGAGAGATCAAACGGAGGTGAAAATGGGAGACAGGAATGGAGTGAGCGAGAGAGGGAAAGAAAGAGGGAGAGAGATAAGGGTGGGCAGAAGGGAAAGATATTAACACACACACACACACACAGATACTGACAAGCAGGCAAGAGAAGAGAACAATGTCAGATAGATTGACAAAGGGGTTAATTAATTTAGATAATTTATTCACATTAATGCGATTTTTGTTTTCATGTAGTATTCAACAAAAGAAGACAGGCACAAGAACGCTGAGAGAAGGAAGAGAGAGAGGGGAAAGGATTAAACAGTCACGTGCATGTGGCATGATATACCCTCCCCTTATCCACCTCACACACAGAACATCTCCTCTCTTCTCTTCCATCCAGACATTCTGACGTCACACCAGTCTTAGAAACACGTTCCGCTACATCTTTCTGCTATTCTCACCTCTGTGACCACAACAACAGCGCAGCCTGTGCCACCTTCAGTTATTCCCCTACAGTCTTTTATGGCTCTGTAGCCTCTTCACAGACCCCTCCCCCGCCACCACCAGTCTTCATTCCGTCACAAGTCCACCCAACATTGTCCATCTCCCCTCTCCTCTGTTTGTTTTCTACGGTGCCAGGCCACCAGGCTGACAGGCTGTGCTGCAGTAAAAAGCCTGCATGGTAAAAGACCCAGACAGCTGCAGGCGTCCTCAGCTGGTATCACAGCAAGGGCTTCCTTCTCTCCCTGTCGCCCCTCTTCCTGTGTGAGGCGGCAGATTCACAGCGGTTTTTGGCCTCTTCACTACGTGATGAAGAGCTGGGTGTGTGTGTGTGTAGGGGGGTGTGCAATGAGAAAAAATATATGGAATGGGGGTAGGGGTGAAAAGATATCGTGTAGCGGGTGAGGAGGGAGAGAAGATGCAGGGAGAGGTTAGATGGAGGTGAGACAAGAAGAGAGGAGAAGAGCCAGCAGCGATAGAGACAGACAGGCAGACAGAGAGAGTAAGAATATAAATGTCATATCAAGAAAGAGAGAGGGGGAGAAAGGGTGAGAAGTGAATAAACAGGATGGAGAGACAAGCTGACTTACACACATAGAAAAGAGAAAGATATGTGGCTGACAAGCAGAAGATCAGAACAGACAGATGGAGTGTGAGATGGGGCATGGGCTGGTAGGAGAAAAGAATTAACTGAACCATTCTGGCTATATTTGTATTTTTGTTGTTCTTTTTGTCACAACAGATTTCTCTGTGTGAAATTCGGGCTGCTCTACCCTGGGAGAGTGTGTCGCTGCACTGAGAGCGCCACCCATTTTTTTGTCGGTTTATCATCTCATCCGAACGACACTTTGCATTAATCGCGTTTCTGTGACCACAGCAACCGCAACAACACACAGCTTCCACCACTTCCAACTATTCCCCTAAAATGTCGTAATTCCCCCGTCTCATCTCTTCATCTAAAGTCTCTCTTCCCTTCTTCCTGCCACCCTCGCACCCACATTTAAACAGTGCACATCGCCCAGCTGTCCTCCCACATCCAGACATCACACCAGTCTCAGAAACTGTTTATGCTACATCTTTCCCCTGTTCTCACTTTTGTGACCACACCAACGACAACGCAGCCTTTCGACTCCATTCAGCTGTTCCCCTTAAAGTCTTTCATGCCCCTGTCTCCTCTCTCCAGCCAGTCCCATCCCTCTCCTCACGTCCACCCAACAGCATCCATCCCCTTCTCCTCTGTCTGTCTTCTACAGTGCCACAGGCCACCAGGCTGACAGGCTGTGCTGCAGTAAAAAGCCTGCAGGGTACCCAGACAGCTGCAGGCGTCCTCAGCTGGTATCACGGCAAGGGCTTCCTTCTCTTCCTGTCACCCCTCTTCCTGTGTGAGGCGGCAGATTCACAGCGGTTTTTGGCCTCTTCATCACGTGATGAAGACAGGGGCGGGGGGTGGGGGGTGAGTGGGGGGGGGGAGGGGTTATGAGAATGAGAAGGATAATCAAAGAGAGTGGAAGGTAAACAGGCCTGGTGTGATGGGTGCAAGGAGGCAGAGAAGATGTAGGTAAGATGTCAGGTGCGCGTGAGAAGGGGAGGGGGTGTGAGGAAGGGAGGGAGAGAGAGAGAAATAAGTAGGCATAAGGGACACACACACGCGCGCGCGCGCGTGTACAGCGAGAGAGAGAGAGAAATATATACTGACAAAGAGAATATAAAGATGAAGAGAGAGGACGGGGAAGTGAGGGGGTGGACAAAATTCAAATTTATTGATGTGAAGGTATTGTTCCTCTTGTACAACTGTAAAAAAAAAACAACAACAACAACTACCCACACGAACAATGAAAGAGGGAGGTCATAGACCTAGCCCTCAACGCTATACAATTACGGAGTCAGTTGCACAAGTCTGTCTACCAGGGCAGAGATAGCTACCGTTGGGGGCGTATCACACGTTTCCTGTGTCATTCGGTCAGGTTTCAGTTACACACACACACACACACACACACAACAACAACAACAACAACACACACACACACACACACACGCACACACGCACGCACGCACGCACGCACACACACACACACACACACACACACACACACGCACACACACACACACGCATACCCTTTTTGTGTGTGACAGGGCTTTTGTGTGTGGGGGTGGGGAGAGGGGTGTTTGTTTTGTACCCCGTGCTGTAGGCATCCATACTCCATTTTCGGGCGTATGCATGCTGGGTGTGTTTTTATTTCCATAACCCACCGAATGCTGACATGGGTAATAGGATCTTTAAAAAAAAAAAATTCTGCATACGTATACTCACGAAGGGAGTTCAGACACTAGCAGGTCTGCACGCATGTACTAACCAAGGAGATCGCAAAATCCTCCGCCCTATACCCACCAGGTGCGCCGAGACCGAGGATCGAACTCAGGAAACTCGGGCGAGAATTGCGCTCTGACCATTCGGCCACTGCACCCGTAATGAAATAGGGCACATCAGGAAAGTGCCACAAGTTTCTTTTGCCTTCATTTACCCAGATAACATTTTCTTGTGGGGTTACATTTTTTGTGGTTGAATGTTTTGTTTTGTTTTGCTGCTTGACAAAGATTTACTGTCGAAAACTTCTTTCCTTTTTTGCCCACTGTAAGATATTTTGGGCACGTTCGGACAGATAATCTGTTTTGGCAGTGCTGCAGTAAATACAAGCACTGCAAATGTATTTGGCTGTTGAGAGAGAGAGAGAGGGGGGGGGGGTGGGGGGGTGGCCAGAATTGACGATGAGCTTGCTGGAAACGCGCACAAAGGTAATCTAAAATTTTCTGTCCTGTGTAAGTGTAATCTCCTGTAATGGCATCCGTTTCTAGAGGGAGATAGAGAACGAGAGAGAGAGATAGACTTGACACTTGACATTTGACATGCCTATTGCCTTAAAGTGAATAATCCTAATCCCAAATTCAAAGGGGTGTGTGGGGTAGCTGAATATTTGTTACATGTTGCATCACACAAGACTATAAACAAATAAACATTATCTTCCAAGTTTAAACAGTCACACATTGGCGGGCGTATCAATACGTGATAAATTATTTCACACACACACACACACACACACACACACATATATATATATATATATAGAGAGAGAGAGAGAGAGAGAGAGAGAGATTTGTGTGCGTGTGTGTGGAGAGAGATTTGTGTGCGTGTGTGTGGAGAGAGAGAGACAGACAGACAGACGAATAACCCACGTGAAAAAGGTCCATGGAACTGTTCTTCGGAGGGGCGCTGTAGAGGTCGTCATTTCATATGTGGATGCCCACCTAATTTGGAGCGGCTCCTGTGTATATTGAATGTGACCAGGCATCACTGCACTGGTGCTGTGCAGGGTTTCTTACGACGTGTGGCCTCTTGGCGACCTGGCGTTGACAGGTCTTTGCGGTCTTCTGGCACTTGGGGCAGTGTCGGGAGGAGCCAGGGTTTGTGTGCACAGGAAAATATATCCGTGAATAAAGTTTTCGTTGCAATGATCGTGAACAGGCGGCATTCGAATCTTGTTTTGTTATTGTAACACGCACGCGCGCGCGCGCGCGCACACACACACACACACACACACACACACACATACACACACACACACAAATATATATATATATATATATATACTCTCTCTCTGCCTATTAACCTTTGTAAATACCTCTCTCTCTCACTTTCTCTCTGTTAGACAAATTGTGCATATACGTATCCCATAAAATGTCAAATTGCAGGTTCACTGATCAATGCCATCATCATTCTCTCCATTCTCTCTCTCTCTCTCTCTCTCTCTCTCTCTCTCTCTCTCTCTGACAATTTTTGTTCTGATTTGTACCTACTGTGTCATTGGAGCTTTACAGCTAATGACACTGAACATTTCAGTGTTCAGTGCTTAGCGTTCTCTCCGAACATCCATTCTGTGTCTCTGCCTCTGTCAGTATCGCTCTGCCACTCTATCAGTGTCTCTCTCTCTGTCCTTCCCTCTGTCTCCTCCTCTGGCGGGCTGTCTGACTGACGTGTTTACAACCTGAGGCCTGGCCCTGGCACCCTGCGAGATAAACAACGCTCTCTTCGTGGGGCCATTTGCATTTCCTTCTCTCTCTCTCTCTCTCTCTCTCTCTCTCTCTCTCTCTCTCTCTCTCTCTCCTCTCTGTCTGTCTCTGTCTCTCTCTCATCGTTTCTTTCCAAACACTATTGGAGATGCGTCTTGTGTTGTCTGTCTCTGTTTTTGTGGGTCTCTGTCTGAATCTGCCTTCCCCCTTCTCTGTCTGTCTGTCTGTCTCTCTGTCTCTGTCTCTCTCAATGTGTTTTTGTGTTTGTGTGTCTGTGTGTGTGTCAACATCCATTTACTGAATAACGTTGGTATTTTCATAGTTGTTATAAATGGTTCAGGAACAACGTTGATAGTAGTAGTTGTGAATAACAGCTTTATTTTCATCCCAGTTATGGAGACGTTATAAGAGGGATGGGGGGGTCAAGGGTTAGGGTTAGTTTGGTGGGAAATTCTCACTCGCATAGGAACAGTACAACTCACTTTTTGCCTCCAAGTTTAATCAAACGTGGTATTGAGACTGGTCATGGTTAGCATATGCCCCCGTTTACATTTTTAGTCAGATGACAAATGTCAACCAGCCGCCGTGGCGAAGTCGTTTCCGTCGCAGACAGACGGCTGGGAAGACGCGGTTTCGAATCCCAGCGGAGGTGGGGGTTTTCGGCCCGCGGCTGGCTCCTACCTAGAGTTAAGTGTGCAATGGGCTTAAATGGGAAGACTGGGACCACACTGTCGAATATCATCCACTTGACGGATGCGTCTGTGGGTATGTCGCTCTAATTTCCTGACCAACACTGCAAGTGTCTGTATCTATCGGGCCTGGTTGATGCCGGGAAAATATTATGACAGGAAGCGTAGAGTACAGCCTTGTCACGTAGTCCCCTACCTAAATGGACCTCCATAGCAGCATCGTCATCATCATCATCGTCATCCTCCTCCGTCATCATTGATATGAAAAAGGTTCCCAAATTATGTGGCCTTTCATGCCCTACTCTCATGGTGACCTCAGTTTCGATACCTCTCCACTTCCGCATTTTGTGTGAGTCTTGTCAAGGTCTTCAGTGTCAGAAAATTCATGGGGGACTGTTGTTGGAAGGACGTGGTGGAGAGGCTCACGCAGTCTGGCTCCGCGACTGAGCCATTGTTGATGTCAGTAGGGGAATTAGTAGGTGGTGTCCTATTTACGTTAAAGCGCTATATACCGAACATCACCGAAGAGACTCAGCAGCAGCGCAGGGTCTCCTCTGGTGTGTGGCCCCTTGGCGACCTAACATCGATAGTCCCCTGTGGACTGCCGGTACTGCGACTGCGACAGACGAACCTAGGTGGGGGCTCGGAATAAACGGTACTGGAGTAATGCCACTGAAACGGTGCCAAAGCTGGTGCGGCAAAAGAAGAAGAAGAAGAAACAAAGACAACAAAGGTCGAAGTCACAACTTGGCAAATTCTTTGAAAATAGCGTTCAGACACAAGACAGGTTTGGTCTCGAATCTTCTTCAGATTTAGTACGTGATTAGCTGTGGTCAGAGCAAAACCCTCTTCACGGTATGTAGTCATAGTCAGAGGTCAATGTTCAGAGTCACTGCCAGCATGGCATAACAGATAGCTAGAAAACGATATATATATATATATATATGTGTGTGTGTTTAGATAGATAGACAGATAGATATATGTAGAAATTAAGTATGATATAGCTTTTTAAAGCCAGTTGTTGTTTTTTCAAAATTGGTACACTGATTGCCCAGTGCCAGGATATTTGAAGTTAGATTTAAAGACCACACAGCCTTTTACGGCCATGAGAGCAGTGAATTCGCTTTCACTTTGTCTAGAACTCGGTATTGAAATGTGGGGTCCCATCCTCTCCTCCCGCCCTTTTAGCCTTCCTCGACTGAAATCAAGTAACCTTGAGTGGAGTGAGGAAAAAATCGGAATAAAGTGTCTTTTCAAGTACACAACACTATGCTGAAACGGGGTGAACATTGAATCAGAAGGCGAACACCTAACCGATTCTGCCACAGCGTGCCCGATATAAAAAATACCAGAACAAAAATAAATAAATAAATAAATAAATAACGAAACAAAACAAAAAGCAAGGCTTGCGTTCTGTTGTCGAGGTCACGACACTGCGCGATTAAAATGTCCTGTTGCGAGATAATCTTTGCAAGACATTTTTGTTTGTTTGTTTTGTTTGTTTGTTTTCTTTTGTTTTTGTTTTTGCTTTTGTTTTGTTTTTGTTTTTCCCCGGTTGCGAGATGATCTTTGCAAAACGTTTTTTTCTATTCCCGATGTAGCAGAGTGGAGACATTTCAATCTGCCATCTCCGAAACTCTTCAACCACAAATATCGATCAGATAGGGAATGTGTCTCCTTGTGTCGAACTTCTGCAGTTGACACGGCGTCTGGTGGATGAAGGGATCAACACACACCTGCCACATCAGCAAACAGTGCACTCCACAATTCACAGATGTCACGTGGGGGAACATTCTAAACTTCAGTTTAAGGGGGTGTTTGAGCGAACGGGGCTGGTTCATACTCATTGCACCACATTTGCTTAAATATAGAGAAGAAAAGGCAGACACCCGACCTACGCGTAAACCCAACGAAAAACACTGCTTCTGTTCAATGTTTTAGGATGGCCAGATGTTTTGCAAGCTGCGCACAAAGAACGGCCAAGTCCAAATTACGATTCAGTGCAACGTCTGCTGCGGAAGTGATACATGCTATCTGTTCATATCCTACCTTCCTCATTCCTCTTCCCAGTTATGTACGAACTTCCGAAGTCAGACACTGGGCCAGACCCGCCAATTCACGCTCCCCTTCTGTGCAGCCCAAATCGCGGTCCTTAGAAGGGGAGTTACTGATTGTGAATTATCGCCCCTTGTTTTCAACTCGACAGAGAAGGTGCATCTCGCTGAGTCAACATTCTTACCTTTCTTTTTCTTTTTTCTTAAAAACAAACAAACAAACCAACAACAACAGCAACAACAACAACAACAACAACAAAACCAGTGATTTATGTCCACTTTGCGTTTGATATAAACGTCCACTCTTTTCTGGCATGTATGCATTGTGCAGTACTGTATGTCTTGAATGTTACTTTTTTCTTCCTTTTTTTTCTCTCTTTTCTCTTCTTCCTCTAAATGTATGTCCAATGTATGTCTTAATTAAATCAAACATTTGGTTTGGCCATTGTAAATTATGAGTACAACACCAAATGTTATTTATATCTTTATTAGTTACATGAAGTGTGTAACATTTTCATGTGCCCCCACGGAGTTGCCCGAAACAAATGCGCATTGTCTTGTCTTGTCGTGTTCTGTTAGTAGCTGCCGTTGCAAGGTCGTCTGCCCCTGTCTTTCCTTCTTCTTTCTCCTCCTCTTCTTCCTCCTCTTCCTTCTCCGCCTCCTCCTCTTTCTACTTCTTCGTCGTCTTCTTCTTCTTCTGCTAACCGTTCTCTTTTTCCGCATCCTGTACTTCCTCTTTCTTTTACTAGTTTATATTACTACAACTGCTGCTGCTGCTGTTGCTGCTCCTCCCCCTACCACTACTACTACTATTACTACTAACGATAATACTACTGATGATCATGCATCACTACTACTGCCACTGCTTCTACTACCACATACTGCTATTGCTACTGCTGTTGCTCTTACTCTTTCTCCACTTCCTACTACTACTACTACTTCTACTACTAATTGTAATACACTGCTACTACTACGAATATTATTATTGATACCACTACTAATACTTGTACTACCACTAATAATAATACTATGACTACTACTACGACTACTACTACTAGTACAGATACTACAAATACCGCTTCCTCCTTCCCTTCCACTCTCCCCGACATCTAAACCCCCACTGGTGTTGGTGCTGGTTTCAGAACAACGCCATGGAGGCCATGGAGATGAAGGAGATCCGCCTGTCACCCATGTTGGGCATCCGCAGCAGCCAGCGCTACACCCTGGACAGGGACGGGGGAGGGGGAGGTGGAGACACCACGGCCATCACCGACCACAGCAACCTGCGCATGCACGCCGCGCTGCCGCCCCGCGCCAACTTCGTGTCGCACGGCTACCTGCCGTGCAACGTGGTCAGGCGGCGGAGCGGAGGCGGCGGCGCGTTGGGCGTCAACAGTGTACCGCCGCGCCGCCGCCGCTTTCTGTCCAACTTCAAGCAGAAGGCCAAGCAGATCAAGGTGAAGATCCCGCGCGTGCAGGACGTCAACACCATCGACAGGTATGCCCGCCTCCTCTTCCCCACGCTCTTCGTCGTCTTCAACCTCAGCTACTGGGCCGTCTACCTCCTGACGTGACCGACGCTTACCTGCACACACACACTCACTGATGGCCGCCCTTACACCCTTGGCTGTGTTGTTGCAGCCTTTCTACATTACTGCCTCCTTCCCGCGCCTCTGTCGGCGGTCCCGGCCTGTCCAGTAAGAAGTTATTGTTTTTTGGGTGGGTTTTGTTTCGGGAGTGGGGGGTGGGGGTGGGGGACAAAACGGTTTTGGCCCCAATACTGAGGCCCAGAACACTGGCCGTGGTTCCGTGTCGGCTGATCTGAGCGCTGGCGAGGGCTTTCCTTTTTTGTTTGTCCTGTGTTTGAGGGCTGTGTGATGGATGTCCCTAACGTGACCATTGGCCTTACCGGACAGAGCGTGTTTAGGTTCACACGAGCAATTCATTGATCTAAATAAAAAAAATTATATAAAAAACACACAAAAAAACTGTCGCTCAGTGTGGACCTTTGATACTGAACATGATGTTTCCGTTAGGGACATATTACCGATGTGAGACACTCTGGATATGTTCTGGATTTTTTTCTTTATTTTTTCGTTCGTTGGCTGCAACTCCAACGTTCACTCATATGTGCGAGTGGGTTTTTACGTGTTTTACCATTTTTAACCCGCCATGCAGGCAGCCATATTCCGTTTTCGGAAATGTGCATACTGGGTATGTTCTTTTTTCCATAATCAACCGATGGCTGATATAGATTACAGGATCTTTAACGTGCGTATTTTTTCTTCTGCATGTGGATGCATACGAAGGGGGGTCGAGCACTAGCAGGTATGCACATATATTGACATGGAAGTTCGGAAAAATCTCCACCCATAACCCAGGTGCACGGAGACCGGGGATCGAACCCAGGAAAGTCAGGTGAGAATCCAGCGCTCTGACCATCCGACCACCGCACTCGTCTAGAAACAGATGACTAGAGTGGGGAAGCTGCTGAAACACCGGGACAGGACCCCGCTACTTTCACCCCGTACGTGTTCACCCCCTTGCTATCTACCCCCAAAATCTTGCCCCCCCACCTACGCCCCTACCCGCAGTGTTCATGGAAATGAGTATCTGTCGCTCCAAGGGAGTGGGCTTTACCTCTGTGGCTCAGATGGTGAGGCTTTTTGGAGGTGGTTTTGGAACTGTAGAAACACAAGTGCTCCACGTTGAGATGGGTCTTTGTAATGTGCACGTAACAGTTTACGAGACAATTTCGCACTGTTTACAGTTTTGTGTGGGATGTGACTGTTGGCGAGAAACAACTGAAACTAAGCAAGCATTCTACCATGATGTCTTAATATGTCTGCGTGTAGCAGTACAGGATTTGCGCACGTTTCTATACAAAGGCTGAAAGATTATGTTTGCGTGTTTCTTGTTGACGGTGTTCCGATTACGATAGCTGAGTCCAAACGGTTTAATTCCTCAGGAATAATGTCATCAAGATCAAAGTCCGTAGAATGAGAGTTCACGGGTGAAAATGCACGATGTTAATGTGTATGGGATGAATGTTCAAAGGTCAAAATTTCTCGAGGTAAAATTCCAAAGGATCGAACTCCATACAGAGAAAACCTATGGAGCGAAATTCCATGTGGTGAGAGTTCTTAGAGAGGTTTTTACACGTGGAAGTCCAAGAGACGCCCTCAGAAACAAACAAACAAATCCCTAGGGTTAATGTTACAAAGAGCAGTCCATATGATGGATATCACGAAGAGAAAGTCCACAGAAGGAAAAGAGAAACTCTGTTGTTGAAACCACTTTGTATAGTCCACCAGATAGAAGTCCAAGCAGGATGAAATATCCACTGAGTAAAACTTCATGCACTAATTGTCCATGGATAGAAAGTCTGAGAGGCGGTATAAACTGTGTGGAACGACCATCACCGTGTAGGCATACGAGGCGAAATTTCATGTAGATCAAAGTCCATGCATTGGATAAAAGACCACAAGTTAGAGTTCTATGGAGAGAAGGTAGCCGGGAACTTGTGGAGAGGGGAATAGATTAATGGGTGAAGAAATGGGGAGCCTGAAAAGAGACAAAAGTTGGGAGCTGTAGCGTGTAAGAAAGATAAACCGCACTCTAAATGATACTACTTCTTCCATTCCACACTCCAGAAGGGCGCCAGTGCATTATTTTGTCTCGACTACTTACACCTGGACATGCAGTGTTTGTCCACTGATCAACGTAAAACCTTGTCGCACACACATCGCCGCTGTGACTTGCAAAACGCTGTGGAAAAGATCCAACTGCTGGAGCAGTTATTGGCATCTGCTGAGAAAGGCTGTTTGTGACTATGTATGAAGAGACTGGCTGCATGTGGTTCTATGTAAGGGAAACAGCGATTTGTGATGATATTTGAACTAATCACTTGAAATGTCTTCCCGAAATGAGAATAAAATGACGAAGACTGCTGAATCATTGAGAAACGAAACGACAAATACGATTTAAAACTAAACAACAAAAACGTTTCATCGACGTTAGCAAAAATCAGTACTTCAGGTTTTAAGCCCTACGAAACATTTTTTAACGCTTCGTAGGGATTATGTCCCGAAGATTTCATTCTTGTCAACGCCGATGAATATTTGGATTTAAATCGTATTTGTCTTCCAGGAAGGTTTCTTCCTTTCGTTTCTCAACGGACAGTACAATTGGCTGCAACACTGGCACGTTGTTGATCTTTGTATGCATCGCTGCGTGTCATTATCGTCATCACCACCATTCTTTAATCATGATCATTGTCATTCTTTAACCATGACCATCTTCAACAGTAGCATTTAATCATCTTGATATTCTTAGTCTATTTATCTGACTGTTTGATTGTTCACTTACAGATGTTGTGCGATTCCTTGATATTTATTCGTGTAACTTTGCACCCAAATATACCTGTAAGAGTGACACTTTCCAGTGTCACCATTTCGATATCAGTGTCTGAATCTACAGTGGCACGTGCATCCCCTCTCCCCACTCCGTAATCATTGTCATTCAACCTTCTAACCTCCTTTCTCCTCAGAAGCGGTTTACGAACACGAATAATTCGTTTCTCTGTAAAGCTGCGACTACCTTTTATTCCTGCATTTTTTAAATTCGTTTTTAGTTAAAGAGAGGCAGTGTGCTTCGCACATTGAAACAAGGAATTCTGTGGAATCGCTGCATTTGTGACGACCTCCATTTCCAGACAGGATTTCCTTTCTTTTGCAATGCTCAGTTCATAGCTTTGTTCTCCGATGTTCTCGTCGACCCAAGACATGCTACAGTGTTTTGTAGACTGTCTTTTAAATCGAGAAGAATTTTTTCCTTTGAGTTTCAAAACTTATAATGTTAAGAAACATTGTGACAATTATAGGAAATTATGGTTACTTTTGCTTCGTGGCATTTCAGTGTATATTGCATATTTACCAGGGTATGTTTTGATTCATTTTTATTTGACACACTTAGCTACATGTCAACTGTTTATTGTTAGCATAATTTAAATATGGGGTTTATAGTGCTGTGTTTGTTTCGTTGATTTTCGTAGTCCATACCCGTAAAAAGTTTTGGAAAGAAATGTCCTGGCCCTTTTGAGCTAACTCTTCCAGACTCCCTAAAGATAGTAGAGACCGTAGAGCTAGAGCATTCGGGTGTTCCTGCCCCCCTTCTTCCTTCAGAAATCAGATCTTGCTCCCCACCCTTCGCCCCTACCACCAGCTTCACAACCCCACCCCATCCTTCCCGGTGTAACAGCCTCTGACTGCCCCCACCCCCCCCCCCTTCCTCCACTGGATTTTACCCTGGGATCATTCTGGGCTAACCTAGAATGACCCCCGGGGTGAATTGTGGCCAGTCAACATCTACCGCTGCTTCCCAGTTGGAAATTAACCTCATTCCATGGGCTGTTGAAAAACACTGTTGAAAAGCAAGCTGTTTAAAAGGAAAGGGGGTGGTTTTGGGATAGCCTTTACTTGACTCCCCCGTGCCCGCCCCCCATTCCCTGTCTCCAGCATTGTCACGGTCACAGAAACCATAAACAGTACGCGAGCAAAGCCCCATGACGCTTGCTAGTGGCACGCTGGACCAGGAGACTGTGTGTGTTGCCTTCTTTACACTGACAGTGATGGTCAGTGTTCGGGTGATTACGGGAGTTTCCACTTTGGGTCCTGCCTGGAAAAGGTAAAACGTTTCGATACCAGTCCATTGCCGAGGAAAGTGTCATCACTATTTATCACTGTTGTTGTTCTTGTTGTTTTTGCAATTTTCTTCTGGTTTTGTTGTTGTTACTATCGCTATGTTGTTGTTGTCTTCGTCGTTGCTGTTGCAAAGACCATCTCATTTTGGAAAGACTGAAGACGTATATTTGTAGCGATTGATATGTACGTGCAAAAGGCAGTGTGGTGAAAAGAGAAATGAATGAATGAATGAACGAACGGGATAGAAGGATAGATGAATAAATTGTCGAACGAGTAAAATGAACGAACGAAAGAATGAATGGCAATGAAATTCACAACTATGATTTTTCCTAGAAATATGTACCCAATTAATCAAGAAAATATTACCCGATTTAGTCAGCATTAATTTATAACTGAATAATGCCAGACAAAAAGGGAAATGGAGGAGGAGTGAGGGGTGGGAATTATCTTTTACACAATCCTTTGAAAATGTATGTACAGCTCGGTTGATTCTGTTTCGGTTCAGACGAACGGTTCAAACGCGAGCATTCGAACGATATGAATCCCCCCCCCCCCCCCCCCCCCCCGAAAAAAGAAGCGTTTAAAAGACACACATCTGTGTTTGGAGATCACATATTAATCATGCGCATTACAATCCAGTGATTAAAAAAAAACTTGAAAATTAGAATGATTACCCAAAATTCCATTTTCTTTCATTTTCAGTTGAACAACTTTGGAAGGTAAGTTGGAAACGTTTTTGTTTTGAAAAAATATGCACAGTCTAACCGTGCACAATAATTAAAAAGAGTGGAAGTGTGTATCAATTTTCAATCCCAGTTTCTTTTTTCTTTCTTTTTCTGCGGGTTTTTTTTTGTTTTGTTTTGTTTTTGTTTTTTTGTTTTTTAATGTATGTCTATGTATGCTGGTTGCAGATTGTCTAAACCGAATGGGTATAAATGAATATATAGATATGTATGTATGTGCCCGCTTGTGTATCTGTATGTTATTCAGAATGTGGATTTGCCTTTGTTATTCTTTTTGCGTGTGGGTGTTTTTTTGTTTTTTGTTTTTTGGGTTTTTTTGTTTGTTTTTTTCTTTCTTTTTTTCCTTCCATTTTCAGCTATTCATATTCTTGCTGTTAGGGACACTCTGAATAACAGTGTCCCAAATACCTTTTCCCCAGCATTCTTTGCTAACCATACTAAATATTGATAATCATACCATTTCATGTTGTTAACATTCCTTCTTCAACACTATTTCGTATACTGATATGAATATTGTTTATTACACTGAAATTTACATTGTAACACAACTTATTTTTTCCTGATATAATCGGTGTCTGTATCTTATTAACTATGAATGCAGTGAAGAGTGTTGTGTCCGAAAAAGAATGAAACTTACTGGCCTCTTGAATTCTTGCTGTGTTCGTTTGACAACTCTTTTGAAGATTGTGAATGAATGTTTGATTATGTAACTATGATATAAAAAAAAACACATAAAAAACGTGTGAAAGTGTGTGTGTGTGTGTGTGTGTGTGTGTGTGTGTGGCTAGAGGGAGAGAAAAACCGCTGAGAGAGATCGACAACCAGACTGATCCACAACGAAACGTAAAGTGATACAGGTTACACGTGATCGTACTTTCTTCACACACACACACACACACACACACACACACGCACACACACACCTAGGTTACACGTGATCGTACTTTCTTCACACACACACACACACACACACACACACACACACACACACACACACACACAAAGGGAGAGTGGGGATGAGGAGGGTACTGAAGCAACACAACACCTTTGGTCAAGAGTGCTGAACAGACCCCTGTGGACAATTCCAATCAACACCCACCAGTAAAACTCCCCCCAGGAAAGGAACTGAAACAAAACGTTGAAAGGGTTGAACACACCCACCGGGAAAAAATGTCATCCAGGACAATAAAACGAAAACGGCAACCGGATTGAACACATACTCCAAAGACAGACACTGGTCACAGGTTGCCAGGCATGGGCATGCGACTGGATGGAAACCTCCACGGGTTGAGAAAAACAAAACAAAACTGAACGACCATTTGGACATAACACCTTAAGGAAGGTCTTAAAACTATGTTATGCTTTTGGTGCATTTGTGAATTGCAAAGAGCTTCAAGAATATGCGCTATAGCAAAACATCTTAATAAATAAATAAATAAATGATAATGGGCGCCGTGGCGGAATTGCTTAGGCATTGGACTTCTCTCCCAGTGTTCTTCCTTCTTCCTTCACCTCCATCTGTCCCATAACCCAGTGTTCTTTCTTCTTCCTTCTCCTCCACCTGTCCCATAACCCAGTGTTCTTTCTTCCTTCACCTCCATCTGTCCCATAACCAAGTGTTCTTCCTTCCTTCACCTCTATCATCTGTCCCATAACCCAGTGTTCTTCCTTCTTCTTTCACCTCCACCTGTCCCATAACCCAGTCTTCTTCCTTCACCTCCATCTGTCCCATAACCCAGAGTTCTTCCTTCCTTCACCTCCATCTGTCCCATAACCCAGTGTTCTTCCTTCTTCCTTCACCTCCATCTGTCCCATAACCCAGTGTTCTTCCTTCTTCCTTCACCTCCATCTGTCCCATAACCCAGTGTTCTTCCTTCCTTCACCTCCATCTGTCCCATAACCCAGTGTTCTTCCTTCCTTCACCTCCATCTGTCCCATAACCCAGTGTTCTTCCTTCCTTCACCTCCATCTGTCCCATAACCCAGTGTTCTTCCTTCTTCCTTCACCTCCATCTGTCCCATAACCCAGTGTTCTTCCTTCCTTCACCTCCATCTGTCCCATAACCCAGTGTTCTTCCTTCCTTCACCTCCATCTGTCCCATAACCCAGTGTTCTTCCTTCTTCCTTCACCTCCATCTGTCCCATAACCCAGTGTTCTTCCTTCTTCTTTCACCTCCATCAGTCCCATAACCCAGTGTTCTTCCTTCCTTCACCTCCATCTGTCCCATAACCAAGTGTTCTTTCTTCCTTCACCTCCATCTGTCCCATAACCAAGTGTTCTTCCTTCCTTCACCTCCATCATCTGTCCCATAACCCAGTGTTCTTTCTTCCTCCTCCTTCATCTGTCCCATTACCCAGTGTTCTTCCTTCTTCTTTCACCTCCATCTGTCCCATAACCAAGTGTTCTTCTTCCTTCACCTCCATCTGTCCCATAACCCAGTGTTCTTCCTTCTTCCTTCACCTCCATCTGTCCCATAACCCAGTGTTCTTCCTTCTTCCTTCTCCTCCACCTGTCCCATAATATAGTGTTCTTCCTTCTTCCTTCACCTCCATCTGTTCCATAACCCAGTGTTCTTCCTTCCTTCACCTCCATCTGTCCCATAACCCAGTGTTCTTCCTTCCTTCACCTCCATCATCTGTCCCATAACCCAGTGTTCTTCCTTCTTCCTTCACCTCCATCTGTCCCATAACCCAGTGTTCTTCTTTCTTCCTTCACCTCCATCTGTCCATAACCAAGTGTTCTTTCTTCCTTCACCTCCACCTGTCCATAACCCAGTGTTCTTCCTTCACCTCCATCTGTCCCATAACCCAGTGTTCTTCCTTCCTTCACCTCCATCTGTCCCATAACCCAGTGTTCTTCCTCCTTCGTTCACCTCCATCTGTCCCATAACCAAGTGTTCTTTCTTCCTTCACCTCCACCTGTCCCATAACCCAGTGTTCTTCCTTCCTTCACCTCCATCTGTCCCATAACCCAGTGTTCTTCCTTCTTCCTTCACCTCCATCTGTCCCATAACCCAGTGTTCTTCCTTCCTTCACCTCCATCTGTCCCATAACCCAGTGTTCTTTCTTCCTTCACCTCCATCTGTCCCATAACCCAGTGTTCTTCCTTCCTTCACCTCCATCATCTGTCCCATAACCCAGTGTTCTTCCTTCTTCTTTCACCTCCACCTGTCCCATAACCCAGTCTTCTTCCTTCACCTCCATCTGTCCCATAACCCAGTGTTCTTCCTTCCTTCACCTCCATCTGTCCCATAACCCAGTGTTCTTCCTTCACCTCCATCTGTCCCATAACCCAGTGTTCTTCCTTCTTCCTTCACCTCCATCTGTCCCATAACCCAGTGTTCTTCCTTCTTCCTTCACCTCCATCTGTCCCATAACCCAGAGTTCTTCCTTCCTTCACCTCCATCTGTCCCATAACCAAGTGTTCTTCCTTCTTCCTTCACCTCCATCTGTCCCATAACCCAGTGTTCTTCCTTCTTCCTTCACCTCCATCTGTCCCATAATCCAGTGTTCTTCCTTCCTTCACCTCCATCTGTCCCATAACCCAGAGTTCTTCCTTCCTTCACCTCCATCTGTCCCATAACCAAGTGTTCTTCCTTCCTTCACCTCCATCATCTGTCCCATAACCCAGTGTTCTTTCTTCCTCCTCCTTCATCTGTCCCATAACCCAGTGTTCTTCCTTCTTCTTTCACCTCCATCTGTCCCATAACCAAGTGTTCTTCCTTCCTTCACCTCCATCTGTCCCATAACCCAGTGTTCTTTCTTCTTCCTTCACCTCCATCTGTCCCATAACCAAGTGTTCTTCCTTCTTCCTTCTCCTCCACCTGTCCCATAATATAGTGTTCTTCCTTCTTCCTTCACCTCCATCTGTCCCATAATCCAGTGTTCTTCCTTCACCTCCATCTGTCCCATAACCCAGTGTTCTTCCTTCCTTCACCTCCATCTGTCCCATAACCCAGTGTTCTTCCTTCCTTCACCTCCATCTGTCCCATAACCCAGTGTTCTTCCTTCCTTCATCTACATCTGTCCATAACCCAGTGTTCTTCCTTCTCCCTTCACCTCCATCTGTCCCATAACCCAGTGTTCTTCCTTCCTTCACCTCCATCATCTGTCCCATAACCCAGTGTTCTTCCTTCTTCCTTCACCTCCATCTGTCCCATAACCCAGTGTTCTTCTTTCTTCCTTCACCTCCATCTGTCCATAACCAAGTATTCTTTCTTCCTTCACCTTCACCTGTCCATAACCCAGCGTTCTTCCTTCTTCCTTCACCTCCATCTGTCCCATAACCCAGTGTTCTTCCTCCTTTGTTCACCTCCATCTGTCCCATAACCCAGTGTTCTTCCTTCTTCCTTCACCTCCATCTGTCCATAACCCAGTGTTCTTTCTTCCTTCACCTCCACCTGTCCCATAACCCAGTGTTCTTCCTTCCTTCACCTCCATCTGTCCCATAACCCAGTGTTCTTCCTTCTTCCTTCACCTCCATCTGTCCCATAACCCAGTGTTCTTCCTTCCTTCACCTCCATCTGTCCCATAACCCAGTGTTCTTTCTTCCTTCACCTCCATCTGTCCCATAACCAAGTGTTCTTCCTTCCTTCACCTCCATCTGTCCCATAACCCAGTGTTCTTCCTTCCTTCACCTCCATCTGTCCCATAACCAAGTGTTCTTCCTTCTTCCTTCACCTCCATCTGTCCCATAACCCAGTGTTCTTTCTTCCTTCACCTCCATCTGTCCCATAACCCAGTGTTCTTCCTTCCTTCACCTCCATCTGTCCCATAACCCAGTGTTCTTCCTTCCTTCACCTCCATCTGTCCCATAACCCAGTGTTCTTCCTTCCTTCACCTCCATCTGTCCCATAACCCAGTGTTCTTTCTTCCTTCACCTCCATCTGTCCCATAACCAAGTGTTCTTTCTTCTCCTCCACCTGTCCCATAATATAGTGTTCTTCCTTCTTCCTTCACCTCCATCTGTCCCATAACCCAGTGTTCTTCCTTCTTCCTTCACCTCCATCTGTCCCATAACCCAGTGTTCTTCCTTCCTTCACCTCCATCTGTCCCATAACCCAGTGTTCTTCCTTCCTTCACCTCCATCTGTCCCATAACCAAGTGTTCTTCCTTCCTTCACCTCCATCTGTCCATAACCCAGTGTTCTTCCTTCTTCCTTCACCTCCATCTGTCCCATAACCCAGTGTTCTTCCTTCCTTCACCTCCATCTGTCCCTTAACCCAGTGTTCTTCCTTCACCTCCATCTGTCCCATAACCAAGTGTTCTTCCTTCCTTCACCTCCATCTGTCCAATAACCCAGTGTTCTTCCTTCTTCCTTCACCTCCATCTGTCCCATAACCCAGTGTTCTTTCTTCCTTCTCCTCCACCTGTCCCATAACCCAGTGTTCTTCCTTCCTTCACCTCCATCTGTCCCATAACCCAGTGTTCTTCCTTCTTCCTTCACCTCCATCTGTCCCATAACCCAGTGTTCTTCCTTCCTTCACCTCCATCTGTCCCATAACCCAGTGTTCTTCCTTCCTTCACCTCCATCTGTCCCATAACCCAGTGTTCTTTCTTCCTTCACCTCCATCTGTCCCATAACCAAGTGTTCTTCCTTCTTCCTTCACCTCCATCTGTCCCATAACCCAGTGTTCTTTCTTCCTTCACCTCCATCTGTCCCATAACCAAGTGTTCTTCCTTCCTTCACCTCCATCTGCCCCATAACCCAGTGTTCTTCCTTCCTTCACCTCCATCTGTCCTATAACCCAGTGTTCTTCCTTCTTCCTTCACCTCCATCTGTCCCATAACCCAGTGTTCTTCCTTCTTCCTTCACCTCCATCTGTCCCATAACCAAGTGTTCTTTCTTCTCCTCCACCTGTCCCATAATATAGTGTTCTTCCTTCTTCCTTCACCTCCATCTGTCCCATAACCCAGTGTTCTTCCTTCTTCCTTCACCTCCATCTGTCCCATAACCCAGTGTTCTTTCTTCACCTCCACCTGTCCCATAACCCAGTGTTCTTCCTTCCTTCACCTCCATCTGTCCCATAACCCAGTGTTCTTCCTTCCTTCACCTCCATCTGTCCCATAACCCAGTGTTCTTCCTTCTTTCTTCACCTCCATCTGTCCCATAACCCAGTGTTCTTCCTTCCTTCACCTCCATCTGTCCCATAACCCAGTGTTCTTCTTTCTTCCTTCTCCTCCACCTGTCCCATAACCCAGTGATAACCGCATATCATTTCCAGACCAGTTCTCTGCATCAGTTCCTGTCTCTCGTAGCTCTACGTGAATCTGGGAAATTCAGGTCTCTCCATTCTTTGGTGTCATCCTGCCACATTTCCTTTTGCCTCCCTCTCTTCCTACTGCCTGGTACGGTGCACTGCAGAATGGTCTTTGCGAGCATGTCAGATCTTTGAGCTTCCTCCTCATGATGACGGCTTGAAGGTCATCGTGGAGTTCAATGGCTTGGGTGATCTACTGTCGGACCTCAGTGTTCGTGACGTGCAGACGCCCCAGTGATCACCAGTTATCATATCTCGAGGGCCCCTGTTTCGGGATGGTGTGGTGTCCTATGCAAAAGCACTTTACTCCGATCTGACCTCATTCCGCCCAAGAAACAAAGATGCCCCGAACAGACCTGAAGACGGCCTCCTTCACTGATACAATGACTGAAAGAATCAACCCTCGCAAGCCGCCGGAACGAAACTTTCTTCCTGGAAAGGACATAAAATGAGGACGCCCTGAATGAGCCTGAAGTCACACCTTGATAGAAGAGTTTGAATCAATTCTAATCAGGAAGACAAGACCGCCAATTACCAAAACAAATGAGTAAATAGATATATAATGAATAGAAACCTGAAAAGTCGCTAGAGATTTAAAGAGAGAGAAATAAGAGAGACAGAGCGCCAGACACAAAAAGACCACCAGATTTCGAAACGACCATGAGG
Source organism: Babylonia areolata (assembly GCF_041734735.1). Lineage (NCBI taxonomy): Eukaryota > Metazoa > Mollusca > Gastropoda > Neogastropoda > Buccinidae > Babylonia > Babylonia areolata. The sequence continues at coordinate 49,297,266 of NC_134882.1, read as the reverse complement.
GACCTTAGAAAGACCACCATAGATCAGAAAGACCACCAGTAACTTTAGAAGACCGCCAGAAATCAGAAAAAACCGCCAGGAAAAAGGCCGCAGGAAGGGAGCGGAGAGAAGGACTTCCTGCGCTCATCAATGAGAAAGGATTCAGCTGGTAAAAGGAAATTCTATGACATATGTGGAGTGGTAACGATTACGCTTTGGACGCGAGATAATCTGAGGGTGCAGGATCGAATCCCACACTTGCCTGAATTCACCTCCCCCCACCTTCTCCACTAGACCTGGAGTGGTGGTCTCGACGCTAGTCATTCAGTTGAGACGGTAAACCGAGGTATCGTGTGCAACATGCACGTAACGCACGTAAAACGGACCCACGGCAGCAAGACTGTTCATGCCAAATTTCGTTGTCAAACCCACTTTCATAATATGCGCGCGCGCGCCTGTGTGTATGTGTGTGTGTGTGTGTGTGTCTGTCTGTTTGTCTGTCTGTCTGTCTGTCTGTTTTCGAGAGTGCATGTGTGTGTGTGTGTGTGTGTGTGTGTGTGTGTGAGACTGAAGCCTGACTTATGACACAGGAATCGAATGATGAGCGCCTAAGGGCACCTGTCCATCGGCTCTACCCAGTACAAAATAAATGAATAAATAAATAAATAGATTTTAAAAAAAAGTCACACAGTTGCTTTTAACAGCAGAACTGAACACGGCAATTTGAATGATGTTGCCTAAATGCCGAAAGAGAGAGGGAGAAACAGACAGACAGAGAGACAGTCGGTGTAAGGACAACGACCAGGGTCCATTTCCCTCAAGCACGATCAGAAGAATGAAAGGGGGAAAAAATTCCCCGGGGGGAGAGAACAGAGAGGGGAACTCTAACACCTTTGTTGCATGTGCTGTCACGCTTCAGTGTTTTTTGGTTTGGATGGGGCTTGCTGTAAGGCGAATGTGATGAATAGACAAAGTGTGTGTGTGTGTGTGTGTGTGTGGAGGGGGGTCTGGGGGGAGGGGGGTGTACATTGTGTGGGTGGGTGTGCATCTGAGAGTTAGAATAAAATGCACACGCGCATGTATTTGTGTATGTGTTTGTGCGCGTTTGTGTGTGCATGTGTTCGTTCTTTAGTTTAGCGTCTTTTCACTGTCAGTGGTATTAGACGAAAAAAAAAAAAAATTTAAAAAGAAAAAAAAAATGGGGTGGGGAGGGGTAGGGAGAGGGGAAAGAGAAGTCTTGGTACTAAGACTAAGGTTTAACGGGGTGGGGGGGGGGGGGGATTACAAAACCTCAAATTTTGAGGCCTAAAGGGGTTGGAATTTACACGTCTGAAATTACACTTGAGAAAATTGTATTCAAGATGAATATAAGAATGGAATATCCACAATTAGAAACAGTCAGATCTTGAATTTGCTGAAATCGTGGTCAAATCTACAAGCAACTGTCATATTTCTGAAGAGATCTAACTCCAGTGTGAAGAGATCTAACTCCAGTCATTCAAAACATTATATGGGTGAAGCCACGCACGCTCCTCGGTGAAAGGGGGATATACAGTGCAGGCAGGGAATCTCCATGAACGATGGTTGACAGGTGGATGACGTCTGCCGATTCTCTTCGGCTTTTCCCAGAAAAGCTGACGGACTTGTCTGCCCACGTTCCCTGCAAGTACACTTGATCCTCTGACAGTCGGATCTTTGAGTGACCTGGTGTTCAGGTGACTGTGGTCAACAAAGGACACGTTCTTGTAATTAAACAGTTCTGTGGTGGTGAGCGCATTAAACAGGTTTCTTTTCACTTCCATTTCGGGGCTTCTGAGTGGTGCGATCTTGCTGATGACAATCTTTGTTTTGGGGTGTTCAGTAGAGAATCTTTTAATAGATTGGACAAATAATTTGCTACTGTCTCTTGGGTCAGATGGTTTTTATATCGTTTAGCCCGCAGTGAATCACAACAGCGTCCACAGATTTCTCAGTCTTTGAGGACGATACAGTCGATTTTAGTGTCCGTTCTAGGTCGTCAATTGTACGAGTTTTGCGTTGGATTACATGAAAACCGTAAGAACGGCCAAGCCTCTTTCCGTTCACCCCACTCATAACCGAGTCATGTAAAAAAAACAACTTCGGGAACTTTCTCTCAGCGGGTGGTCAACATGTGGAATGACCTCCCAGAGTTCGTGGTCAGAGCGCCATCCATGAACAGCTTCAAAGGCAGACTCGACGCTCATTGGAAAGATTTGGCGAGTGTCTACACTCCAACTTGTCAGTCCTGACTATTTTTAACTATCTTAGTATTTGCCACACGTACCAGTGCCACGCATGCCACTAAAATGTACGTGAATATTGGAAAGATGAACTGGCCCATCACTGGGCCTCAAACATCTACAACGTCAAGGTCAAGGTCAAGGTCTTGATTTATTTCCCCATTTTCTTCGTAGACTTTTGGAGTTCGGTTTTTTTTGTTGTTGTTTTTTTTTTTTGAAGACTGCAATTTGACGTCATGATGACAGGTGATGTCATTTTGTTGCTGGCTTTCTTTCTTTTTGACTCACTTGTGTAAACAAAATGAGTCTATGTTTTAACCCAGTGTTCGGTTGTCTGTGTGTGTGTGTGTGTGTGTGTGTGTCTGTGTGTCCGTGGTAAACTTTAACATTGACATTTTCTCTGCAACTACTTTGTCAGTTGACACCAAATGTGGCATAAAAATAGGAAAAATTCAGTTCTTTCCAGTCATCTTGTTTAAAACAATATTGCGCTTCTGGGATGGGCACAAAAAAAAATAAAGAATGAAGCCTAATTATATGCAAACTGCATTTACTGATATTCTGACCCAACAGCTAGAGCAGTCATTATTATCATTTTTTTGTTCAAACAGGAACTTCTTTTGCTAAGCATGGAAGTTTTATTTATTTTGCAAACGTTTTGGTGCAGATAGTAAAGAAGGGAAATTACTCTGTAATGCTAGTGGAGTTAATTTGCTTTAAACTGATCTTTCTCATCTTAAACATTACATTTTGAAACAAGAGAGGCAAGGCCTTCAAAACTCACTTGTGATGCACTTTTTTTTTTAAATCCAAGCTTTTTATGTATTGGGTATAATTTAAAAATGTAATGTTTAAGATGAGAAAGATCAGTTTAAAGCAAACTAAGTTCCCCAGCAGAGTAATTTCCCTTGTTCTACTGTCTACACCAAAACGTTTGCAATAAATAAAACTTCCATGCTTAGCAAAAGAAGTTCCTGTTTGAACAAAAAATGATCATAATGACAGATCTTTTGTTGGGTCGAATATCAGATCAAAGTGCCAAGTTTAGAGAATACAAAAAATATAAATATAACAGTAAATGCATTATACTAAATACATAAATAGCTTGGATTTAAAAAAAAAAAAAAAAAAAAAGTGTATCACAAGTGAGTCTTGAAGGCCTTGCCTTTCTTGTCTTTTTTGTTATCTTTTTGAAGTTTTCCTTCGTGATATGTTTGAAGCACTCTTGTAGTACGTTCAGGGGCCTTGACTTGAGTGACAAGAGCAGGTTTGATTGTTTTAACAATGTCAACATAGGTCTTGTCGTTTGAAATAGCACCGTCTGTTTGGGTGGAACTGTCTGTCTGCGTTAAACTGTCAACAGTGTCTTTTTTGTATTGTGATTTTTGTAAGGTGCAGATGATCTCTTTTTGGTTATCGACCGCTTTTTCAAGATCAGCGATCTTTCTGCGTAAACTTTCTACAGTGACACAGAGATGGTGAATATCACTTACTGTCGTTGTTGACGTTTTCTTTTGTTTTCTCCGCTTCGGTAGATGTTTTCTGAACAGTTCTCTTCAAGGATGATGTTTTAGATATTTCTTTTTGGGATTTTCTTACGTCTTTTGGTGCCGGAGTGTCCAGTCGTCCTCCCAAGCCTCTTGTTTTTGTCATGTTCGTAGAGATGCTACGATTCCAGCAGCTCTGAAATTCAGTGATTGACTACTTCCGCCATCTTGAATGAGTCTTGTGTCATGTGTGCGTTTTTACATGTGCACATGGTGTGCGGGGGGTGGGAGTGCAGAGGTGGCGTAGGAGGTTATGTAAGTCTGTGGAAATACCTCTCTCTCTCTCTCTCTCTCTCTCTCTCTCTCATGTGTGTGTGTTTGTTGTTTACGCGTGCATGTGTGTGTAAGTGTATGTGCTTGCATGTGTGTGCGCACATTGTGTGTGCGCACATTGTGTGTGTGTGTGTGTGTGTGTGTGTGTGTGTGTGTGTTTGGAAGCATACTATTGTCTGACTGATGTATATATACGGCACATGCATAACTCCTTTGGTGTTTTGTTTGTTTGTTTGTGTGTGTGTGTGTGTGTGTGATTTGATGTTGCTGTTTCTTTTACACTGTGTCTTCGCAAGACATGAGAAACAGCGAAGAGCAACACAATCACAGGTCATTCCACTCCGCCCCCCCAGTGTGAAACCCACACAGTAACTAACTCAACATGTTCAACAGCACAACACCATCCCAGCAATGCAGCGTTAAAACAACATTTCCTCTGGGATGAAAGAAACTAAAATCAAAACAAACAAAACAAAACAAAACGAAAGTAATGAAAGACCGCTGTTTCTCGTTTGGAGCAACGGGCGGGAAATACTCAGTTACACAATAGCGCTGTGGCAAGGGAGGTAAGCCATCACCAGCTCCGCAAAGCCTGATTGAGGGGAAAGGGAGAGCACCAGTGGGATGTGAAGGGGGCGAATGGGTGGGGGAGTAGAGGTCCAGAGGAAAGGAAGAAGAGAAGATAACCCCGCCCTGTTTTGACACATATCGTGGACAATGAATCAGGAAGCTAGCGATTACCTGGGTATACAGGGAATATGGAGGAAACCTGGAGCTGGATGGTGCGTTCGTGCGTGTGTTTGTGTGCGTGTGTGTTTGTGTGCGTACCTCTGTGTGTGTGTGCGTGTGTCTGTCTGTCTGTCTGTTCGTGTGCGTGAGGGAGACGGGTGGGGGGGGGGGGAGAGAGAGAGAGATTATGAAATGAAGTGTTTTGAAGTCTGTGATCAGTACAGTAAGATTATTCGCCACTGGGACTGCCCCTCACCCCAGAAAAAAGTGTGTGTGTGTGGATATGCAACTCTCTCTCTCTCTCTCTCTCTCTCTCTCTCTCTCTCCCCTGCGTGTGTATGTGTGTGTGTGTGTTGGTGCATGTGTGTGTGTGTGTGTGTCTTTAGTTTAACGTCTTTTCACTGTTTAGTTTCTGTGTCTGTGCATGTGGGCGTGCGTGGGGACATACCGTCAGTGTATTCTTTCTATGATTGGATGCCGTTGTTGTTGCTGTTGATGATGGTGGCGTGGTGGCGGTGTATTATAACTGAGTTCATATATCGTAACAGACATGCTGTACAGAGCGACACAATTACGGGTCATTCACATTCCGTCCCCTGTGTGAAACCCGCCTGACTGAGGGTGAAAAGAACCAACAACATAACACTCATCAGCACACCATCATCCTAACAATGCAGCGTTAAACAACGCTTCATCTGGACAAAAAGAAAAGAAATGAAAAACAAAACCAAATTTTTGTTGTTTTAAAGAAACGAAAATCCCTGAAAAAATTGTTGCTTTAGTTTAGAATGAGGGTTAAAAAAAAAAAAAAGACAAACTATTGAAATCATTTCCGACTGAAAGAAAAAGAAAACATAAAGAAAGCGTGAAGCAATAAAACGATCGTTGCTTTTAGTTTTTAAAGAAATCATTCAAGTCAGTTGCAGATAAAAGCAACGAAATATCGCTGTGGCGGCAGGGGAGGTAAGCTATCATCAATTCCCCAAAGCCTGATTGAGGAGAAGGGGAAAGCATCAGTGGGAGGAGGGGGTGTGAGGGATGGATGGGGGAAGGAAGAAGAGAGGATAACTCCGTCTATGCTTTGATACATTTCGAAGACAATGAATCGGAAAATTGGCTATTGACCTGTATTTAAGGGAATGTCAAGGACATCTCATGAGTGTAGTTGATTGGGGGGGATATATTTGCGTGATTATGTCTGGCTGGCTTGTGTGTGTGTGTGTGTGTGTGTGTGTGTGTGAAACAGAAAGGCTGTGTGTAAATGTGTGAATATGACTCAAATAAACCTTAAGTGTATAAATTTTTATTTTATTTTTTAAATGAATAAAGAGTGACGCTATATCATCTCAACAGCAATCCAGTCTAAGATGTCGTGCCAGACAATTTGATAAAGTCATTGTTTAGCACATGATTGTTGAAGGGACGTGAATATGGGTGATGATCGCCATTAAGTTAAATGTCTGTACAGCAACACACCATCGTTTCATGTGCTTGTCATCATTTTCATCCCCGGGTGTTTTTTTGGTTGTTTTTTTTTTTCATGTGTTCCTATAAACGAAGAGACATGCTGTACGGAGCAACACAGCCACGGGTCATCCCCATCCCGCCCCCTGTATGAAACCAGATAAGGTAACAGGAACCAACGACTCAACACCTCCATCAGCACACCATCATCCTGGCGACAACGATGAACAACACTTCTTCTGGATAGATGATAGGAAGGAGAGATAGAAAAGAAAGAAACGGAAGCAATGAAAACATCGTTGCTTCGGTTTAGAACTATGGGTGATTTTTTGTTTGTCGTTGTTTTGTTTTCTTTTGTTTATTTGTTGTTGTTGGTTGGTTGTTTGCTTATTTGTTTGTTTTGCATCATTTGCAGATAAACGTAACGAAATATAATCGTGGCGGCAAGGAAAGCAATCCAACGTCGATTCCCCAAAGCATGATTGAGGAGGAGGGGCAGCGGGAGACGGGGATTAGGGGGGGCGGAGGGAGAGGGAGCGCGGGGGGGGGGGGGTGGGGCTGGGGGGGATGAAGAAGAGAAGATAACTCGGCCCAGATTTGATACATGTGGATAATGAATCAGGAAGCTGGCTATTAATCTGTGGTTGAAGGGAATTGTCAAGGACACTCCATGAGTGTGTGAGGGGGGGTGGGGGTGGGGGGGGATCTTTGTGGTTGGATGGGTGGGCCAGTATTGGGTTATGTAGGTGTGGGGAGACAAGAATCTCTCTCTCTCTCTCTCTCTCTCTCTCTCTCTTGTATGCCCTAGTACCTGTGTGTGTTCCCGCGTGCATTCGTGTGTGCGCGCGCGCGTGTATGTGCATGTACATGTGTGTGCACACTTCTGGGACAATATTTCATTCTGCCTGACTATTATTCTGCAGATGCGTAGCTTTTGTGCAATGCAAGCGACAGAAGCGTGTTCGCATGCACGCATACCCATATACACTTGCGCGCATGCACGCACACACACACTCACTCGCATGTTCGAAAAGGTGTCTCTTCTGTTGTGTTTTTCCAACAAGCTGAAAGAATTAGGAACACAGAAAAACTTACAGAAAGCATGCAGTGCATGCTGAGTCCGTCTGCTTTGCCCCAAGGTGTCCTTGTGGAAGCGGAAAGATGGGGTGGGGGATGGGCGAGAGAGGGAGGAGGGGGAGAAGTGCCCCCCCGGATATCGGGGGGTTAGCGGTGGTTTCAACGAGAGAGGAGCAACAGCGATTTTTGTTCCACAGCAGTGTGTAGCCGCCGTGTCTACAGAGAACGGTGAAAACGAGAAAGCTCTGTAGGCCGTGCACAGAAATGCAACACTTGGGTTAAGTCATATTTTAGTATCCTAAGTTTATGAACCTGTTTTAACGGCAATTCCCGTGCATATATGAAACTGTATCATTACCACTAGTAGATATGACCAGTTTTTCAGTGTTTTTTTTTTCGACTTTTGAAGATTATTGAACTCATTTTTTGTATAGAATCAGTTGCTAAACTAACATGCAGCCATATTGCCTCAGTCAGTTCACACCAATCAGAGGGCCGCTGTTTACATTGCTGGCCCCGCAAACCATGCTGTGATGACACAAGTCATGGTGGCGGGAAACGACGTGCCGGTTAGTGTTCATGATGGGTCATTACGCGTCGTAGTATACCCAGCTCTTGAATCGAAGAATCGATTACACGCAACATGGTATTTCTCGTATGCCTGCACTGCAACACGCAGAAAGATTTTCCTTCAAAATAGGTCCCAGAATTTAGGATGAT